>NC_048584.1:39654014-39871514 GCF_013265735.2 Oncorhynchus mykiss
AAACATACCAACACATACAACACATACAAAACATACCAACACATACAGCACATACAAAACATACAACACATACCAACACATACAAAACATACCAACACATACAAAACATACCAACACATACCAACACATACCAACACATACAACACATACCAACACATACCAACACATACAACACATACCAACACATACAACACATACAAAACATACCAACACATACAAAACATACCAACACATACAAAACATACCAACACATACAACACATACAAAACATACCAACACATACAAAACATACCAACACATACCAACACATACCAACACATACAAAACATACCAACACATACAAAACATACCAACACATACAAAACATACCAACACATACAACACATACCAACACATACAAAACATACCAACACATACAACACATACCAACACATACAAAACATACCAACACATACAAAACATACCAACACATACAAAACATACCAACACATACAAAACATACCAACACATACAAAACATACCAACACATACAACACATACCAACACATACCAACACATACAACACATACCAACACATACAACACATACAAAACATACCAACACATACAAAACATACCAACACATACAAAACATACCAACACATACAACACATACAACACATACCAACACATACAACACATACAAAACATACCAACACATACAAAACATACCAACACATACAACACATACAAAACATACCAACACATACAGCACATACAAAACATACCAACACATACAACACATACCAACACATACCAACACATACAACACATACCAACACATACAACACATACAAAACATACCAACACATACAAAACATACCAACACATACAACACATACAAAACATACCAGCACATACAAAACATACCAACACATACAGCACATACCAACACATACAACACATACCAACACATACAACACATACAAAACATACCAACACATACAAAACATACCAACACATACAACACATACAAAACATACCAGCACATACAAAACATACCAACACATACAAAACATACCAACACATACAGCACATACCAACACATACAACACATACCAACACATACAACACATACAAAACATACCAACACATACAAAACATACCAACACATACAACACATACAAAACATACCAGCACATACAAAACATACCAACACATACAACACATACCAACACATACCAACACATACAACACATACAAAACATACCAACACATACAGCACATACAAAACATACCAACACATACCAACACATACCAACACATACAACACATACCAACACATACAACACATACAAAACATACCAACACATACAAAACATACCAACACATACAAAACATACCAACACATACAGCACATACCAACACATACAACACATACCAACACATACAACACATACAAAACATACCAACACATAAAAAACATACCAACACATACAAAACATACCAACACATACAACACATACCAACACATACAACACATACAAAACATACCAACACATACAAAACATACCAACACATACAACACATACAAAACATACCAGCACATACAAAACATACCAACACATACAACACATACCAACACATACCAACACATACAACACATACAAAACATACCAACACATACCAACACATACAAAACATACCAACACATACAACACATACAAAACATACCAACACATACCAGCACATACAACACATACCAACACATACCAACACATACCAACACATACCAACACATACCAACACATACCAGCACATACAACACATACCAACACATACCAACACATACCAACACATACCAACACATACCAACACATACCAGCACATACAACACATACCAACACATACCAACACCTACCAACACATACCAACACATACCAACACATACCAACACATACAAAACATACCAACACATACCAACACATACCAGCACATACCAACACATACAACACATACCAACACATACAAAACATACCAGCACATACAACATATACAGCACATTCCAACACATACCAACACATACCAGCACATACCAGCACATACAGCACATACCAAAACATACAGCACATACCAACACATACAACACATACAACACATACCAACATATACCAACACATACAGCACATATTAACACATACAGCACATACCAACACATACAGCACATACCAACACATACAGCACATACAACACATACCAACATATACCAACACATACAGCACATACTAACACATACAGCACATACCAGCACATACCAACACATACAGCACATACCAACACATACAGTACATACCAACACATACAGCATATACCAACACATTACTCACATACCAACACATACAGTACATACCAACACATACAGCATATACCAACACATACAGCACATACCAACACATACAACACATACAACACATACCAACATATACCAACACATACAGCACATATTAACACATACAGCACATACCAACACATACAGCACATACCAACACATACAGCACATACAACACATACCAACATATACCAACACATACCAGCACATACCACACATACAGCACATACAGCACATACCAACACATACCAGCACATACCAGCACATACCGGCACATACCAGCACATACCAACACATACAGCACATACAGCACATACCAGCACATACAGAACATACCAACACATACCAACACATACAACATATACAGCACATTCCAACACATACCAACACATACCAGCACATACCAGCACATACCAACCCATACCAGCACATACAGCACATACTAACACATACAGCACATACCAACACATACAGCACATACCAACACATACCAACACATACTGCACATACCAACACATACAGCATATACTTACACATACCAGCACATACCAGCACATACCAGCACATACCAACACATACCAACACATACCAACACATACAACATATACCACACATACCAACACATACAGCATATACTTACACATACCAGCACATACCAGCACATACCAGCACATACCAACACATACAGCACATACCAACACATACCAACACATACAACATATACCACACATACCAACACATACAGCATATACTTACACATACCAGCACATACCAGCACATTCCAGCACATACAACACATACAGCACATACAGCAAACCCACACATACAGCATATACTAACACATACCAAGACATACAGCACATACCAACATATACCACACATACAGCACATACCAACACATACAGCACATACAACACATACCAACATATACCACACATACTAACACATACAGCACATTCTAACACATACAGCACATACCAACACATACAGCACATACCAACACATACCAACACATACTGCACATACCAACACATACAGCATATACTTACACATACCAGCACATACCAGCACATACCAGCACATACCAACACATACCAACACATACCAACACATACAACATATACCACACATACCAACACATACAGCATATACTTACACATACCAGCACATACCAGCACATACCAGCACATACCAACACATACAGCACATACCAACACATACCAACACATACCAACACATACAACATATACCACACATACCAACACATACAGCATATACTTACACATACCAGCACATACCAGCACATTCCAGCACATACAACACATACAGCACATACAGCAAACCCACACATACAGCATATACTAACACATACCAAGACATACAGCACATACCAACATATACCACACATACAGCACATACCAACACATACAGCACATACAACACATACCAACATATACCACACATACAGCACATTCTAACACATACAGCACGTACCAACACATACTAACACATATAGCACATACTAACACATACTAACACATACTAACACATACCAGCACATACCATCACATACCAACACATACAGCACATACAGCACATACCAACACATATCAACACATACAGCACATAGTAACCCATACCAACACACACAGCATATACCAACACATACAGCACAGACTAACACATACAGCACATACTACAAATGTAGAAGCATCTTCTAAGTGGTCTTATGTACAGTGGCTTGCGAAAGTATTCGCCCCCATTGCATTTTCCATATTTTGTTGCCTTACAATATGGAATTAAAACAGTTGTTTGTATCATTTGATGAAGATGAAAAATATTTTCTATTGTGAAACAAACAAGAAATAAGACCAAAAAAAACCAGAAAACTTAAGCGTGCATAACTATTCACCCCGTCCAAGGATCGCCGTCCCAAGGAAGCAGATGGAGGCAGTGAGAGAGGAACGGCGACGATACGAAGAGTTAAGTCAACGACGGAAGCCTGAGAGGCAGCTCCAAAAAAAATATTTTTGGGGGGGGCACACGTGGAGATTGGCGGAGTCAGGGTTTAGACCTGAGCCAACTCCCCGTGCTTACCGTGGGGAGCGTGTGACCGGTCAGGCACTGTGTTATGTGTCTCCAGTGAGCATTCACAGGCCTGTGCGCTCTCTGCCAGCGCACCGCATTTGCCGGGTGAAAGTAAGCATCCAGCCAGGGTCGTACCAGCTCTATGCTCGAGACCTCCAGTGCGCCTCCACGGCCCAGTGTATTTCGCTGACATTTTCAACCTCTCCCTGTCCGAGTCTGTAATACCAACATGTTTCAAGCAGACCACCATAGTGCCTGTGCCCAAGAACACTAAGGTAACCTGCCTAAATGACTGCTGACACGTAGCACTCATGTTGGTAGCCATGAAGTGCTTTGAAAGGCTGGTCATAGCTGACATTTTTATTTATTTTTTTCACCTTTATTTAACCAGGTAGGCTAGTTGAGAACAAGTTCTCATTTACAATTGCGACCTGGCCAAGATAAAGCAAAGCAGTTCGACACATACAACGACAAAGAGTTACACATGGAGTAAAACAGACATACAGTCAATGATACAGTATAAACAAGTCTAAATACGATGTGAGCAAATGAGGTGAGATAAGGGAGGTAAAGGCAAAAAAAAGGCCATGGTGGCAAAGTAAATACAATATAGCAAGTAAAACACTGGAATGGTAGATTTGCAGTGGAAGAATGTGCAAAGTAGAGATAGAAATAATGGGGTGCAAAGGAGCAAAATAAATAAATAAATACACTATGGAAAGAGGTAGTTGTTTGGGCTAAATTATAGGTGGGCTATGTACAGGTGCAGTAATCTGTGAGCTGCTCTGACAGCTGGTGCTTAAAGCTAGTAAGGGAGATGTGTTTCCAGTTTCAGAGATTTTTGCAGTTCGTTCCAATCATTAGCAGCAGATAACTGGAAGGAGAGGAGGCCAAGGAAGTAATTGGTTTTGGGGGTGCCCAGAGAGATATACCTGCTGGAGCGCGTGCTACAGGTGGGTGATGCTATGGTGACCAGCGAGCTGAGATAAGGGGGGACTTTACCTAGCAGGGTCTTGTAGATGACATGGAGCCAGTGGGTTTGGCGACGAGTATGAAGCGAGGGCCAGCCAACGAGAACGTACAGGTCGCAATGGTGGGTAGTATATGGGGCTTTGGTGACAAAACGGATTGCACTGCGATAGACTGCATCCAATTTGTTGAGTAGGGTTTTGGAGGCTATTTTGTAAATGACATCGCCGAAGTCGAGGATTGGTAGGATGGTCAGTTTTACAAGGGTATGTTTGGCAGCATGAGTGAAGGATGCTTTGTTGCGAAATAGGAAGCCAATTCTAGATTTAACTTTGGATTGGAGATGTTTGATGTGGGTCTGGAAGGAGAGTTTACAGTCTAGCCAGACACCTAGGTATTCGTAGTTGTCCACGTATTCTAAGTCAGAGCCGTCCAGAGTAGTGATGTTGGACAGGCGGGCAGGTGCAGGCAGCGATCGGTTGAAGAGCATGCATTTAGTTTTACTTGTATTTAAGAGCAATTGAAGGCCACGGAAGGAGAGTTGTATGTACATCAACACCATCATCCCAGAAAGCCTAGACCCACTCCAATTTGGATTCCGCCCTAACAGATCCACAGATGATGCAATCTCTATTGCACTTCACACTGCCCTTTTCCACCTGGACAAAAGGAACACGCGTGTGAGAATGCTGTTCATTGACTACAGCTTAGCGTTCAACACCATAGTACCCTCAAAGTTTCCTCAGGGGTGCACCTCCCTCTGCAAATGGATCCTGGCCGCCCCCAGGTGGTAAGGATAGGTAACAACACATCCGCCACGCTGATCCTCAACACAGAGGCCCCTCAGGGGTGCGTGCTTAGCCCCCTCCTGTACTCCCTGTTCACTCATGACCGCACGGCCAGGCACAACTCCAACACCATCATTAAATGTGCCAATGACACAACAGTGGTAGGCCTGATCACCGACATCAACGAGACAGCCTATAGGGACGAGGTCAGAGACCTGGCCGTGTGGTGCCAGGACAACAACCTCTCCCTCAATGTGATCAAGACAAAGGAGATGATTGTGTACTACAGAAAAAAGAGGACAGAGCACACCCCAATCCTCATCGACGGGGCTGCAGGGGAGCAGGTTGAGAGCTTTAAGTTCATTGGCGTCCACATCAACAACAAACTAACTTGGTCCAAGCACACCATGACAGTCGTGAAGAGGGCACGACAAAACCTACTCCCCCTCAGGAGACTGAAAAGATTTGGCATGGGTCCTCAGATTCTCAAAAGGTTCCACATCTGCACCATCGAGAGCACTGGTTGCATCACTGCCTGGTATGGCAATTGCCTAGGCACTACAGAGTGTAGTGCAAACTGCCCAGTACATCACTGGGGCCAAGGTTCCTGCCATCCAGGACCACTATACCAGGCGGCGTAGGCCCTAAAAATGGTCAAAGACTCCAGCCACCATGTCATAGATGTACATACTACATGTACATACTACCTCAACTAACTGGTGCCCCCACAGATTGACTCTGTACCGGCACCCTGTATATATTGTTATTTTTTACTGCTGCTCTTTAAGTACTTGTTACTTTTTTTATTTTACCTTTATTTAACCAGGCAAGTCAGTTAAGAACAAATTCTTATTTTCAATGACGGCCTGGGAACAGTGGGTTGAACTCTGTTCAGGGGCAGAACGACAGATTTGTACCTTGTCGGCTCGGGGGTTTGAACTCGCAACCTTCCGGTTACTAGTCCAACACTCTAACCACTAGGCTACCCTGCCGCTCTTATTCTTATCCATGTTTTTTGAAACTGCTCTGTTGGTTAATGGCTCGTAAGTAAGCATTTCACTGTAAGGTCTACCTACACCTGTTGTATTCGGCGCATGTGACTTATGAAATTTGATTTGATTTGAGTACGTCTCCTGTTTAGATCCTGGGCTGGACCTCGTCCATATGGCCACGGGTCCCTGGTTTGGTCCACGTCTGCCTCTCAGAGCCCTCCAAAACAGTTGTCTGTGCTGCTGCCCCAGGGCTTGTCTTGCTGTCTGGGTGGTGCTGGTGATGGTGGTGGAATGAATCTCCTGTTGGTGGTAGACCTCCTACTTAGTCTGCTATTGGAGTCAGACATTGGCATTTTTATTAGCGATTCCAATATGATATGATAGAGTACGGCACAATACTATTCAATAAAACACAACTATATTTATCCACCTGTTACATCCATCTGCTCTGCCCTCAACCCCATTCATAAACAACACAAAAACACATATTTTGAGATTAGCACTTCAATCCCTTTGGTCTGGGGTAGTGTATGTATTCATTGTATGTATAACCAATCAGGTAGTCCAGATGAAAGTGCCATACAGTTTACAATAACTTGTCTTTAATACAGTAACTCTCAAATAAAACACAGTTCTTTCCTCAGAATCAGTATTCTATATATACAGTTTTATACAGTATAACTAATACTGTGTAATATATAAAATATATCCCTTTTTTTTTTTCCTTCAAACGAGAGCAACATTTACACACTGGGAATGCGAAAAGCCTCATATATTATTCATACTGTATATATTTACGTTCGTTTAGCTTGGACTGATTCTGCTCTCGGCATTGGCTAGAGATCAGACTTATTTATCCTAGTCATTGTCATTGTAAATAAACCATTAGCAATGCAGCTGCAGCTGATTATTTTAATTACAGTCGGGGTGTAGAGATTTAATGTGATGCTCAGTGGTGGGCTATGGAGAATTATTGTCATGTCCGTGGGGACGAGTCATTGAGAGCAAATCTGTTTCTGTGACCTTTCGTAGAAGAGGACTGGAGTAGCATATGGAAGTGCACTGCAACATTTTGATAGCTTTATCCATGAGAGAGAGAGAGACTGTAGAATGTTGTTTTGACAGTATTATACAATAAAACATGTATTAATTATTTGCAGTATATGGCAATGCACTCTTGGTGATTTTTTTTTTTTGGGGCATAAACAGTAAGTTATACTGTAAATTCCAAATAAACTTTGGTTTAACAGTACTTTACTGTAACCCCACAGCATTTGGGCCTCCTTACTGGCACTGCATCTTAGTGCAAGAGGTGTGTTCCTGGCTCCTTAACATATTTTGAGGCGTATAAGAGGCTAATAAAGAGGCTAAATTTGTGCCACCCGTGAGCGAGAGTCCTGTGCCAATTAAACTGATTTGTCATAGTAGTGTTTCCACACTTAAATGTGTATAGGGGACAGATTGGAGTGGTGGCAAGTGTTACTATTTGCCACGTCCTTTGGCCTGTTTTACCCTATATTCACTGCCAGTGAGGGAGCCTTTGTTAAGGCCTCTTGAAGTGAAAGTGGTATTATACCTTTTATACCCCCTAAAATTACGATAAAATACTGTAAAAAAAAAAATAAAATCTCTTCTCCCCCTTAGTTGTTTGTAAGTTACAGTAAAAACAACTGGAAAGGTTTAATGGTGTAGCTAAAGTCTCTGCACAAGTACAAAACAATGTGCTTTATACAATCTTCTTCTTCTTCATGTATCTATAAGTACATATCCTCTTCTCTTCTCAAGTCAGGGGCAAAAAGCTGATTTCCATGGTGTTCATGTTGAGCTGCAGCTCTGCTCTATACTGAACTAAAATATAAACGCAACATGTAAAGTCCATGTTTCATGAGCTGAAAAGAAAATGAGCTGAAAATAACATTTTTCTATACGCACAAATAGCTTATTTCTCTCCAATTTTGTGAACACATTTGTTTACATCCCTGTTAGTGAGCAATTTCCTTTGCCAAGATAATCCATCTACCTGACAGGTGTGGCATATTAAGAAGCTGTTTAAATAGCATGATCATTACACAGGTGTACCTTGTGCTGAGGACAATCTCTTTGTGAGACACGATGTGGGTGAAGGTATAATCTCCACATGTCTATTTCCCACCGTGAAGCATGGAGGAGGAGGTGTGATGGTGTGTGGTTCCCACTGTGAAGCATGGAGGAGGAGGTGTGATGGTGTGTGGTTCCCACTGTGAAGGATAGAGGAGGTGTGATGGTGTGTGGTTCCCACTGTGAAGGATAGAGGAGGAGGTGTGATGGTGTGTGGTTCCCACTGTGAAGCATGGAGGAGGAGGTGTGATGGTGTGTGGTTCCCACTGTGAAGCATAGAGGAGGTGGTGTGATGGTGTGGGGGTGCTTTGCTGGTGACACTGTCTGTGATTTATTTAGAATTCAAGGCACACTTAACCAGCATGGCTACCACAGCATTCTGCAGCGATACACCATCCCATCTGGTTTGGGCTTAGTGGGACTGTCATTTGTTTTTCAACAGGATAATGACCCAACACACCTCCAGGCTGTGTAAGGGCTATTTGACCAAGAAGGAGAGTAATGGAGTGCTGCCTCAGATGACCTGTCTTCCACAATCACTCAACCTCAACCCAATTGAGATGGTTTGGGATGAGTCGGACCGCAGAGTGAAGGATGTGTGAACTCCTTGAAGACTGTTGGAAAAGCATTCCAGGTGAAGTTGGTTGAGAGAATGCCAAGAGTGTGCAAAGCTGTCATCAAGGCAAAGGGTGGCTATTTGAAGAATCTCAAATACAAAATATATTTGGATTTGTTTAACACTTTTTTGGGGTTACTACATGATTCCATGTGTTATTTCGCAGTTTTGATATCTTCACTATTATCCTACAATGTAGAAAATAGTAGAACTAAAGAAAAACCCTTGAATGGGTAGTTGTTCTAAAACCTTTGACTGGTAGTGTAAATACTGTATTCGATTCTACTGTATTTTAGTCAATGCCACTCCGACATTGCTCGTCCTAATATTTTTATATTTCTTAATTCCATTATTTTACTTTTAGATTTGTGTGTATTGTTAGATACTAATGCACTGTTTGAGCTAGGAACACAAGCATTTCGCTACACCCACAATAAAATCTGCTAAAAATGCACGTGACCAATAAAATTGGATTTTATTTTATTTGGTAGTAAGTGCCAGGTGCACCGGTGTGATTGTGTCAAGAACTGCAACGCTGCTGGGTTTTTTACGCTCAACAGTTTCCCGTGTGTATCGAAAATGGTCCACTACCCAAAGGACTTCCAGCCAACATGACACAACTGTGGGAAGCATTGGAGTCAACATGGGCCAGCATCCCTGTGGAACGCTTTAGACACCTTGTAGAGTCCATGCCCCGACGAACTGAGGCTGTTCTGAGGGCAAAATGAGGTCCAACTCAATATTAGGATGGTGTTCCGAATGTTTTGTACACTCCAGTGTATATACAAATTGATATTGTACAGAGATGAGTTATTCTTCTAACAGACTACTTACACATGAAACATATTAGAATCTCATTAAACCGGAGCTCTTGTACATGTATTCTAACAGCACAACTGGCTGTAGGTAGTAGACATCTGCCTTAACTCTTTCTTTCTATTTTTACACCTGAATGACCTCGGCTCAAAATAATTCTGGCATCTCTTCTGCATACCCCCAAGGTTATGTGAGCTACCAGTAGGTATGGAGAGTGGGAGTGGACACACGGTTTGTTTTTTTGTCAGCAGCGACAAAATAGCTTTAGAGACACTGCTCGTGTCTTCTGTGTTGATATTTCTTTAACAGAATGTTCCTTCACTGTGTGGACACAGCCATTGTCTGAGCTCTGTTTACCAAGGACCTCGTTTGATGGCACTGCTGAAAATATACAACATCCATACATATGTTTATAATGCCAATAACAGTCTGCTCTTTCAAATGAATTATAAATCCCCCAAAAATGTTGCAACATATTTTTATTCAACATACTGTATGTAGGTGAGGTATACTTGTTTGTTTTAGGTAGTTTGTACACTAGAAAGGTTTTTAACATAGATTCATTCCCACTTGATTTGAAAATCAACTTCCTCTTTTCAAGCTTCTTCGTTGTGCACTGATACAAATATTAACTTGTGAGGTTAAGGTCTGTTTTGCTGTGTTCTGATCTCTACAGAATCAGGCAGGTTTTCCACGTTTTCTGTTTTCTCTTCAGCTGAAGATCTAGGTCCAGCAGCAGAGCCAGGAAGTTCCTGTTAGGGTAAATGGCTCTTTTCTGGATTACTTTCTGAAGAGCACAATGGAGGGGGATGTGACAATACAACATGAGGTACGCCAACACCAAGGTAGACGATCTGCTCATACCCATAATGCAATGGACGAGAATCTTCCCTGGAGAGGAGAGAAGAGGAGAGAGGAGAATTGTTTGTTTTATATATTTAACCTTTATTTATCCAGTCAATTAAGAACTAATTGTTATTTGGAATGACGGCTTGAGAAGTGGCGAGAAAAGATGAAAAGAGAGAAGAAAGTGATGGAGAGGGATTAGTGAGAGGCCACCGTGTTATTAATATCATACATGACTGCCTGCCTCAAACTGTGGCCTTTCTGTTCCTTTCAGAGATCTAAAAATAGTTTCCATAATTCATTGCCTTTGATCATTTAAGTTGCCTTTGCAGAGAGAGAGAGGCCTAGGCTGCTTGGCTGTCACATAATTCCAATGTTGCCTGTCCTCTGGTGGTGAGGCTCTCTGAGAGGATCCATGGTTAGACTTTATAAAATTCTGCAAGGTAAGATTTCTTATTCTTCTTTGTGTGGATTGGAAGTAGTCACTCTATAACTAACTATTCAATGTGCTTTACGGGGACAGGCTTGGGTACTGTGGGAATGGGTTGAGGTCGGTGCTATACAGGGACAGGCTTGGGTACTGTGGGAATGGGTTGAGGTCGGTGCTATACAGGGACAGGCTTGGGTACTGTGGGAATGGGTTGAGGTCGGTGCTATACAGGGACAGAGTGGTGTACTGTGGGAATGGGTTGAGGTCGGTGCTATACAGGGACAGAGTGGTGTACTGTGGGAATGGGTTGAGGTCGGTGCTATTCAGGGACAGAGTGGTGTACTGTGGGAATGGGTTGAGGTTGGTGCTATTCAGGGACAGAGTGGTGTACTGTGGGAATGGGTTGAGGTCGGTGCTATACAGGGACAGGCTTGGGTACTGTGGGAATGGGTTGAGGTCGGTGCTATTCAGGGACAGAGTGGTGTACTGTGGGAATGGGTTGAGGTCGGTGCTATACAGGGACAGGCTTGGGTACTGTGGGAATGGGTTGAGGTCGGTGCTATACAGGGACAGAGTGGTGTACTGTGGGAATGGGTTGAGGTCGGTGCTATTCAGGGACAGAGTGGTGTACTGTGGGAATGGGTTGAGGTCGGTGCTATTCAGGGACAGAGTGGTGTACTGTGGGAATGGGTTGAGGTCGGTGCTATTCAGGGACAGAGTGGTGTACTGTGGGAATGGGTTGAGGTCGGTGCTATTCAGGGACAGAGTGGTGTACTGTGGGAATGGGTTGAGATCGGTGCTATACAGGGACAGAGTGGTGTACTGTGGGAATGGGTTGAGATCGGTGCTATACAGGGACAGAGTGGTGTACTGTGGAAATGGGTTGAGATCGATGCTATTCAGGGACAGAGTGGTGTACTGTGGGAATGGGTTGAGGTTGGTGCTATACAAGGACAGAGTGGTGTACTCTGGGAATGAGTTAAGGTCGGTGATACTGTATATAGGGACAGAGTGGTGTACTCTGGGAAGGAGTTGAGGTTGGTGCTTTTGTAAAGACCAAATGTCAGCCTAACAGATGAAATGTGTCAACTTCAAATGATCTTTTTTGCTTTTCATAACTCTGCATGTAAAGATATTTCTATATAAAATTACAGGGAAAATCAACAGTTGCTACATCCATTTTTGGACTTATTCTTGAAGAATATAACTTCTAAATGTTTAGTTGAACTGTCGTAGCCCATCAGAACCCAAAATATAAGCTTGTTTAACACCAATGTTTGCAAACACTGGAAATGTAAACAAACAAACAAAGCCAGGCAAAACACTTTGTTATAGTTTCAACTGCTGATTGTCCCTACTTGACTTAGAATAGGAGTCTTACCATCTGGTTGTTTCAATGCTTTGTGAATGAAATCAGCTGCGGGCTTGAAGTAAACATCCAGATCAAAGTGAGTCGAGTCCTCTGCTGGAATACCATAATAAACAAAGCTGTTGCCATAAAATCTGTGGTCCCCTATGCTGCCTCGCTTGGAATGAGCAGCGTTTAAAACATGAGTGACGCCTAACTTCTGTAAGGTACTCCTGTTTTGGGCTATTGCCCTGGTAAGACAAAGAGAGAGAAGGTGGTGAGACTGAACTATTGTAAATGTAGTGCAGCACTAGCTATATTAGTTTGTCAAATAGTTTTCAACTCGTCAGAAACTGTACCAACGATAAACAATACTTCTGTTGAATTACATTAGATGTTTGCAGTAGCCTGTGATATGACCTTGGGTTATAGTTGATCTGTTTACTGTGACATCGACATAGAATTTATCATAACTGCATGAGTATTTTTATCTACAAATGCTTGAACTATAAACTAAGTGTAATGAGGTTAAGATTAATAATTATTCAAAGAATACTTACACATTTCCTATGAATATGTTCGGCCAAACCTCATTTATCTGGGTCAACCGCAACGTGCAAGAATCCAAAATCTTTTCCAAGTCCTTCACAGATGGGTACTCTTTCCTGGGTTCTTTTTTGGTCTTCCGGAATGCCATTATTCCAATTCCAAATTCCCCTCAAATTACAAATGAATGACTAGGCTACTACTCAATGTTTTCAGTGTGTTAAAGCAGCAGTACACTCTATACTCCCACTTCAGCTGATATGTGTGAGCTGGCGTTTGTTTACCCTCACTGGGACAGTTACCCAATGTAGCGCTCAGGCTAAGTCAGGCAGAGGGCAGGATCACAAACTGGCGGCTGTGACTGTGTCCTTTCACACCACCCCGGGTGTGTGTCCGAGAATGGCACCCGATTGCCTATGACTACTTTTGATCAGAAACCTATGGGCCCTTGGGGCGGCAGCGTAGCCTAGTGGTTAGGGCGTTGGACTAGTAACCGGAAGGTTGTAACCCCCGAGCTGACAAGGTACAAATCTGTCGTTCTGCCCCTGAACAGGCAGTTAACCCACTGTTCCTAGGCCTTCATTGAAAATTAGAATTTGTTCTTAACTGACTTGCCTAGTTAAATAAAGGTAAAATAAAAAAAAATTGGTCAGAAGTAAAGCAGTATATAGGGAATAGGGTGTCGTTTGGGACGCAGACAAAGATCCTTAATTTAATAAACCACAAACAGAGAGGGAGCACCTGACGGACGTGTTAAACGTGTTTCTACAGTATACTGTAGAGTAGATCTAAAATCATTTTATTCATCCACTTTTGTGTCCAATCGAAATTTGACTTCCACTTGATCCCAACCTCCGAAAGACACACACATATTAGAGAGGTTGGAGCTGGGTGCCCGTGGAGCAGTTGTTGTGGGGGTTTTAAATGGCAATGGATTTTGATACCGCCCCCACCCTCCGGTTGCAGTTTGCATCCAACCAGATTTTTCCCGTAAGATCCAGGATTCGAAATGGCAACTCTCCGTTTGCTGGCTCACGTCCTTATCCACTAGACTACCTGCTGCCAATCAATTTATAACATTTTTGACATGCCGTTTTTCTGGATTTATTTGGTTGTTATTCTGTCTCTCACTGTTCAAATAAACCTACCATTAAAATTATAGACTGATCATTTCTTTGCCAGTTGGCAAACGTACAAAATCAGCAGGGGATCAAATACCTTTTTCCCCCTCACTGTACCTGCACAAGTTTGTCCACTTCAAAGTAATTCTAGCATCCAAATCCAATCCATTTGATGAATGGAAACACATCCGTTATAAAACACCAACAAAAAAAATGACATTCGGCAATTGTCGTTAGGCCTACACTCTTGTTGCCCAAATGAGTTGGTGCGTCCTGCTGACAAATTTACCTTTTTGTAAAAAGAAGAGTCAAAACACCTGAAAAGGGGCTGAAATATGGGACCGTCCCGGGTGCAATAAGTCCAAGTAACAGATTGGAATAGTTTAGAAAAATTGATGTTATTTATATTTAAGTAGCATTAGATTAATTCATCAATCAATGAACATGCAAAAACATTGATATTGAAACAAACAATTATAAAAATCAACCTGCAATAGAGTATGCTGGAAAATATAATAATGGTTCAACTCTGGTTATTAACCCCAACACGGAGGTTATTTTACAACACTGAGTGTTAATGTAACATTTTACAGTGTTCATTTACCTATTGAATAACCACTAGAAATCTTACACTGAAAATAATCTACACTAGTTAACACTGGCCAATTTCCTGTGTGCTATGAAAGGGACACATCTGCAGGCTTCCGGAACCTTTCAAGAACCTTTTAGAATTAAGAAGAATTCTAAACGGAACCCCACACGTTTAACTCAAAGGCTCTTTATCAGGCAAGAGTTCTCCAAGGAACCATACGAGCCGAGGAAGAACCATTTAAACAACGATGACTTTTTAAAGTGTACTTACAACATACAAATCAAATAAAAGTATATTTGTCATATGCACAGGATACCGTGTAGTGTAATATACAGTACAATTAAATGCTTACCTGCAGGCTCTTCTGTCAAACAATGCAACAGCTGTACATTATATTCAATAGAACACATTTAGAAAGACAAGAACACACATACAGTCTGGTATAAATGGTTCTCATGAGACATCAGCTATCTTTCCTTTTCATTTTCTGGTGTTGTAGGATGGTAATTAGCCTAGTTGAGGCTTTAGGCCTATGTATAGTAACAAGAACAGGTGCTGTTCCTTCGCCTCAGTCTAAAATTAAGATTACCTGATTGATGTCTGTTTGTGTAATTGAACTCAGACCTATGTCTTAAATCTTACATGTGTCTTGCAACTTTACATAGAGCTAATGTTGGCTACAGTGACTCACCTCATTTAAATCTATTCTACATTATGCAACCTGGACTCAGGCTTAGATGTAACAAAGTAAACGTAAATCCACAAATGGTATGTGATATGTTACATCTCGTATGTATTAATTTGTGGGTGTCATCAACCATTTTGTAAATGTAACAAATTACAATTAGTATATGTTACAAATTGCAATTCATTCAATATATTATGAATTGTAATTCTTACAAATAGTTGCAAAATAGCAAATTCCAATTTGTTGTGGCTAATATTAGCTAGTTGGCTAACGTTAGCTAGGCTATGGGTTAAGGTTAAGAGGGGTTAAAGGGTTAGGAGTAAAAAAAAGTTGTAAGTAGTTGCTAATTAGCTAAAATGCTAAAGTTTTCCGTGATGAGATTCAAACACCAAATACACAACCTTTGGGTTGCTTGACATATCTTTCTGTCTTATGTATACATATCAAACATAACATACTGTAGCAACCCGCACAGACAGCGAGCGGTGTGTTATGTGTTAGGCTATTAGTGGGTTGTGTTCTACTTACCAGTGTTCTTGGGTCCGACATGCCAATCAACCTGCTATCTGCCAATCACGGGAATGCCTGGAATGTTCTGATGCTGGGCATCTGGTGGTTGGCGGAGTGGCGTGGAGGGGATTGGGCAGGGGGAGGGAGCATTGGAAGTTAAGACCAGGTTTAGCCATTGTTCTCTCTCTTATGTCTGGGTTTCACAAGAGAAGGTCACGGTTGGCTTATCTTTCATTTATTTGGCGTGGGCTACAGCCAAACAGTAGCCTGTGTAAAGTTGGGTTAATAAACCGTCAATTCATAAACTCTGGATTTACATTTACTATGTTACGTCTAGATTCTGAGACCAGGCTGACATGACGTTAGGTTACTTCACTGGTCATGAACAATACATTGTTTCAGTGTGAGTACATGCTGTGCTGTCTTTGCATACCGATACTGTCATTTCACCAGTAGAGGTCAGTGTAGTGGCTATAAATTCAGCAATGAGCGACCCTCGACTCAGTACAAGAGAACTACCTGGTGCTCGGCTCCTTCCAGTGTTGTCAACCGCAAAGCGGACGAAATGATTTGCCTCAATCGTCTTATCACACTAAACGTAAATATAGTTTCGTCAGACTCATGTGAGATGCCGTATAGTCATTTTTTACTCTCCGCGGCAGCTCATTAAAAGTTGAGTCTGAATTCCGGTGAGTATTTTACTGTTATTATTGCTAACTAGCTAACATATCAGGCTAACGTTAGCATACCAGCAAGCTGATAACGTTATGACCGGAATGTACACGTTGTTGCTGATAGCTAATGTATTCTGAGCATTGAAATGTGTTTTTGTGTAGTTAACTATCCACACAGCAAGATAATTGGGCTTGTGATAGTATATATCAGTCAAATGTGTATGGCTAACTAGCTAGCTACTGTTAGCTAACTCTGCCTGGCCTGCTGGAGACAGACTGTTGACAGGCTGTTGCTAGAGATGTCACCACCCTTCTCTGTCTGTCTTGTTGTTTTTAGTATTAATGACCGACTGTGCTATTAGCACCTAATACTAGTTTTCTGTATTGCGTTTTAATGTTTTGCAAGGAGGTGAGTAGGGACATGACATGGGACAGTTTTTCTTGCCAGGGGACACTGACCTCTAAGTAGGCAGATTTTTAACTAGGCTTTATTACACAATTACTCGGTATATACAGAGGTTTGTCTGACAGTGTACTGTAGGCTAGACTTAACGTTAGTCCTTGGAAGTTTCGGCCGAAAACTGCTTTGAGTGACTACAATTTTAACCAGACTGGAAGAAATGGAGAAGATTGTCTTGAAACAGTGTGAAGTCAATGCCTCGTGTAGAAATATTGTATGCTAGACAGGGAACCAGACAGTATTGCTGAAATGTTGATTCAGTGAAAAATGGTGAATGCCTAGTTCCCTGTGGCTTGTGTAATTGCAGTGTTTTCTCTTTTGAAATGGTACTGGCTCCTCCAATCGATATGGGGACTTTGTCTATTCCACACACTGCATATTTTTTCATGTGATATGCATGTTACCTGTGACAGACTTAAAAAGCGACTGCCCTTTTTAAAAAGCTTTTCTCGTTTTGAAAATGGCCTATGTGGCATCGTTATGAGTTAGAAACATTTTATTCTAGTGTCAAAATGTACTACAAAGTGTAAAGTCAGTCTGGTCCAAAACAGAGATTTGCAAGATGATAGGGAAAAGAATGTTATGTCACGGAATAAAGGGTACAGTAAGTTTTTTTTTTTTCCCTTGTGTTTATTTCAATCCAGCTGGCAGCATCCAAGTAATGAATTCAGAGCGCAGCTGCACTCGACCCGATCCTTTTCATTTACATTTTAGTCATTTAGCGACTTACAGGAGCAATTAGGGTTAAGTGCCTTGCTCAAGGACACATCGACAGATCTTTCCCCCCCTCTCCACTTAGTCGATTCTATAGATGGGTTTGCTGAAGCTGCCACGAACCCCATGCTTCAATGGGACAGATGTCCGTGTTGTGATTCTGGATGGCCAAATAGCTAGCAACAATGACAAGAAACTGCCACGTGGGGAATGCTAAGGGGCTCGTTTTTTTTGAAACGTTTTTTTCTTCTTGATTCCTTGTTTTGACTATGCTAAAATGGCACACAAAAAAATTCGCTAACCAACAACTGTAACATGTATATTTGATAAACAAGTGCTCATTGTGCAGCTGTTTGTTGACGATGTTTATTGAATACAGTATAAACCAACCCGTCTGTTTTGTCCCATAGATGCGCACGCCGCATTCTTGTTGCTGAACAATGTAACCCGCATTGTTGGAGACCATCAGTAAATTGCATATGGGACAATATTTTAACAGTTCAATAGCTCCAAATTTCGATGACTTAACCTCAAATTAACTATACATTTTAGAAATTCCTATACAAATATTGAAAGCCTTTAATGAGACAACTAAAAGATGTGCGACATTAAAATATTTTCTTGTGTAATTTGAGGGTCCCGAACTATCCCCAGAGATGAGGTAACCAACTTTGCCAAGGTCAAACACCAGCCTGCTGAAGCTAATTGGTGAAATAACTTAACTCATCCCACCTGTGAGAGACCCACATCAAACCACACCCCAGACACAAACTCATGTTTGAATTCAGTCACGACCACTAGCATTTCTTAACGAATCAAATATAAAACGAGGTCAAATCAGGAATGCAGTCGCCCTTTTTAAGAGCATGTTTGATTTGGTTTTGGAGTCGAGATTAATCTTGTTGTTTTTTTGTTGTCTTCTACAGTTTAGAGTGAAGGGGAGATGTCTAGTAGCACCCAGCTGAGCATCCAGCATTGGACCACCAAGCACGTAGCCAAGTGGCTTAAGGACGAGGGCTTCTGCCACTATGTAGACCTGCTGTGCAACAAGCACCGTCTGGATGGCATGTCTTTACTCACCCTGAGTGAATACGACCTCCGCTCTCCCCCGCTGGAACTCAAGGTGCTGGGGGACATCAAGAGGCTGATGGTGTCCCTCCGCAAGCTGCAGAAACACAACCTGGACATCCTGGAGGAGCTGGGGGTCCCGTTCGACGGACACTCGCCTCAGGGTGGGGACTGGCACTGCAACGGAGACTCCAGTAGAGAGTGCGATAACTCTAACACAGACACAGCACCGGTTGGAGAGCAGTATCTTCAGTATAGGAATGGGAAGTACAAGCACGGAGGGAGCGGGAGGCTGGACCCCGAGTACTGGAAGACGGCGCTTAGTGCCATCTACGTGGTGTTTGTGTTCGGATTTACCTCCTTCGTCATGGTGATCGTGCACGAGAGGGTGCCGGACATGCGCACCTACCCGCCCTTGCCAGACATTTTCTTAGACAGGTGGGTTGATCATGCTGTTCCCCCACATCCTAAGCAATGTGTGTACATTTAGACTGACTTGATCTTGTGACTTCTCAGCAAGCACCGATTTTTAAACCTAACGGATGCTTTGGTGACGACATGTCACAAGGAACCAAATACGAGCAAACGGAATGAAACCGGGAGGAACTCATCTGAATTTCATTAATATAAACTCTTTTTTCATAGCAAAATGTTTTCCGTTTGGAGTAAATTCGCTTCCGTTGCAGAATGTATTCATTTAGTCTGTCTGATTAATGAATACAACCCTGACTAGGCTTCCAGAGCAACAGTGAAAGTTTGTCTTGATAATGAAGTTAAACATGATGGTGCACCTGCAGGGGGGGGGGGGGGGGGGGGATCAGGGGATCAGTCTGGATGGACATTGTGATACTTGCCCTACTTTCTGATAGCAACTGTCTATTATAAGCCTGACATGGTGTGTGTCCCAAATTGCTCCCATGAAGTGTACTACTACTCTGGGCCCTGCTTGAAAGTAGTGCACTATATAGGAATGTGGTGCCAATCGAGACGCAACTATTGCCTGTTCTGAATCTCGATAGCATGTCCTGCCATCAAGTGTTCTTGGATTGTCTGATCTTCTGTTCACAATGACTTCCAATTGGGACAGTAGATCTCGCTGTTCTGCCATAATGAATGTCTGGCTTGTTCTCACCGAGTGCTGAGTCTGACTTACTCATGGTGTGATAATGTGTCAGATTACTGTTGGTGAAATGACTAAACAGTAATTAGGCTAAATGTAGCTCCGTATGTTTATGGTCGAGCAGGACTAGAGGTTGACGTCGAGACGCGGCATAGTGTGAAATAGCAGAAAGGTTTAGCCTTTTGTGAGAACTTCATGCAGGTCTGTCAGGTATTATCCCAGTTGAGCTGGATGACGCTATGCATCCTTTACGTGGGATAGAAATCTACTAGGCTGTTTCGTTTGTTCCAGTCAAGTAATGTTGACTATAGGTTAATACTTTTCATTAGGTTATTAGCGATTAGGCTTGAGTGACACTTAAAAAAAAAAAGTGTCACTCAAAAAAAAAAAAAAAGACGAGGAAAAAAAAGAGGTTGGCTAAGCCTGGGAGAATAACCCACAGTGCTCCGTAGCAGACAGCTTGAAGATCAGCCTATAACCATTTTTCTTCTTTTTTTTTAACAGTGTACCTAGAATACCATGGGCCTTTGCCATGGCAGAGGCATGTGGAGTCATCTTGTGTAATATCTGGCTGCTAGTTCTGCTGCTGCACAAACACAGGTAGAGTACTGGTTACTGGTCCACGGGGAAACATGCACAGCCTAGACATTTTTTTTTTTTTTTTTTAAAGCTAGTATCTAGAATTTCTCCTCGACTAGAATAGAGGAATTATGTAGAATAGAAGTGTGTAGTCCAGCAGTTTTCAAGTTTCTCCTCCAAGGAACCTGTTTCATGTATTCAATCTATTCCAGAGCTAGCACACCTGATTCAACTAATCATTAGGCTTTTAACTACTTGAATCAGGTGAGCTAGTTTAAGGCTACAGCAAAAGTGTGAAACTTCTAAGGGTCCCTGAGGAGAGGTTTGAAAACCTTTTGGCCTAGTTATTGAAGTTGTGGTAGTACGTGCTATGTTAATGTGTGTAATGTTTGCTCTGCTGAAGGTCCATTCTACTGCGTCGGCTGTGCAGCCTCATGGGGACAGTGTTCATGCTGCGTTGCGTCACCATGTTTGTGACCTCCCTGTCAGTGCCAGGGCAGCACCTGCAGTGCTCAGGAAAGGTACCACCGCTCTACTAGCTAAATCAAAACTGTGTAGAAATTATGACGGAACTACATTTTAGTCTTTTCACTCTGTCCAGCTTGATAAGTCCTCTATAGTCACTTTTCATTCTGTCCAGCTTGATAAGTCCTCTATAGTCACTTTTCATTCTGTTCAGCTTGATAAGTCCTCTATAGTCACTTTTCATTCTGTTCAGCTTGATAAGTCCTCTATAGTCACTTTTCATTCTGTCCAGCTTGATAAGTCCTCTATAGTCACTTTTCATTCTGTCCAGCTTGATAAGTCCTCTATAGTCACTTTTCATTCTGTTCAGCTTGATAAGTCCTCTATAGTCACTTTTCATTCTGTTCAGCTTGATAAGTCCTCTATAGTCACTTTTCATTCTGTCCAGCTTGATAAGTCCTCTATAGTCACTTTTCATTCTGTCCAGCTTGATAAGTCCTCTATAGTCACTTTTCATTCTGTCCAGCTTGATAAGTCCTCTATAGTCACTTTTCATTCTGTCCAGCTTGATAAGTCCTCTATAGTCACTTTTCATTCTGTCCAGCTTGATAAGTCCTCTATAGTCACTTTTCATTCTGTCCAGCTTGATAAGTCCTCTATAGTCACTTTTCATTCTGTCCAGCTTGATAAGTCCTCTATAGTCACTTTTCATTCTGTCCAGCTTGATAAGTCCTCTATAGTCACTATTCATTCTGTCCAGCTTGCTAACAGTAATCAAAATGAAAGCTAGACAGTCAGAGAATCGCAAATTCTAAAAGTGATGGTTAAATTTTGACGCTGAGCAAATGTGACCAATTTTAAGTTTGGCCCTCTGGACCATCCCCCTGCTGTCCACATGCTATGGTTGGCAATTTACACTTCTCACAACAGGCTAGAATATCAATTGTGACTCTTTCCTTCTCTTTCCCCCTAGGTGTATGGTGATATGTGGGCCAAACTGCATCGAGCTCTGGTCATATGGAGTGGATTTGGAATGTCCCTCACAGGGGTCCATACATGTGGGGACTACATGTTCAGCGGTCACACGGTGGTCATCACCATGCTCAACTTCTTTGTGACAGAATGTAATTGTTCCATGTCATTTATTGTTACTGTCTCCTTGGTGCAAACCTATAAGATGTCATTGACTAGTGGGAAGAAGGTCTGTCCATCAGCTATAACTACATGAAGACCAGACCACTGACAGCTTTAAACTGTTGTTACAATCTACAGGATCACTTGAAGTTGTCATTCAATTCCTGATTGGAACAGAACTGAAAACCATCCTAACACACTGTTCAATGTTCTGCTTGTATGTGTTCACTAACAGACACCCCGCGGGGCTGGAACTTCATCCACACCTTGTCCTGGGTCCTGAACTTGTTTGGCATCTTCTTTATCCTGGCGGCCCATGAACACTATTCCATCGACGTCTTCATCGCCTTCTACATCACAACCAGGCTGTTCCTGTACTACCACACGCTGGCTAACACCAGGGCCTACCAGCAGAGTCGCAGGGCCCGCATCTGGTTCCCCATGTTCTCCTTCTTCGAATGCAACGTCAACGGGCCCGTGCCCAACGAGTACGGCTGGCCCTTCTCTAAACCCGCCGTGATCCGGAGCATGATTGGGTACTAGGCGGTAGCGTGCACGGGTCCGCGATGCAGCCACGGCGACGTTGATCTCTTCTAACACACTAACGCTGTTTACTCTGAGCCCCGTCGTGCTATTTTTGCTGCTGTGCTGCCTTCAAGGAGTGGCCAACTGTGGTTGTGTGATATTGACTTTATATTCCAATAGCTGCAGAGACTGCAAACTGAGATGGCTTTGTAGGATCCTATCGGTGCCACAGTGAGACAGGGTACGGGGAGACTTGATTTACTCCTATTCGGTGACTTAGTGGTTGGCTGGCGTTTGTCCCACGGCAGCCTGTTGAAAGGGATAAAACTAAGTGTGTGTCCAAAATGACACCCTACTCATTTTATAGTGCACTACTTTAGACCAGGGCTCTATGGCCTCTCGTCAAAAATAATGCACTACATAGGGAATAGGGTGCCATTTTGGATAAATGCTAAAGACTAGTCCTCTCATTTGAAAAGGGATTGAGATTTTTTGAAGATATTTCCCACACCTTTTGCCATGATCAATAACCAGGTTACAGATGTGATGTAAGTGCTTTAGTCAACTCCTCGTCTCTTGTTATGCCTTACTGTTTATGGCGTGACAGTGAACTCGACAGAGGAGTTGGCTACAGCACAAACTGACCTGCTACTGCCAGGCTAGCATTTCCACGCTTTTAACGCCTCTTAACTTGCAGTCTGGAGTGAATGTCGAAGGTAATAATAGCAAGCTAGAGGTTTGGGAGGAGAAACATGAAAGCAGAATTCTCAGGCAGCCTATTGTAACCAAAAATGTTTATTTTTTAAGTCCAATAGAATTTGTTAATCTAAAGTTCAACAGTATTATAGTAATAAATAAAAAAAAAGCTATTGTGTTCATTTAGATATCCTGAGAAATTAGGGTATATTGTGGTGTTCATCTGGACTTTGGCTCTAATACAGGTATGGCACACTTTTTTTTTTTTTTTTTTTTTAAAGCAATTTTCAAAATGTCACAGATACTGTTCCTGAATTTCTGTGTAAAAATATCTAAGTTCCAGATGTTGCGACAGGTAATTGTTACTTGTTTATCTTTATTACTTTAGGTAGTGTGAAAAGCTTCTGCATTCCTTCAGACACTACAGTGGGGTTTGGCTGTATTATTGAATTCGTCATGTTGACATGAACTACACGACATGACCAAAAGTATGTGGACACCTACTTGTCGAACATCTCATTCCAACATCATGGGTGTTAATATGGAGTTGGTCCCCGCCCCTTTGCTGCCATAACAGCCTCTGTTCTTCTGGGAAGGCTTTCCACTAGATGTTGGAACATTGCTGCTATAACAGCCTCTATTCTTCTAGGAAGGCTTTCCACTAGATGTTGGAACATTGCTGCTGGGACTTACTTCCATTCAGCCACAAGCATTAGAGGTCGGGCATTGATGTTAAGCAATTAAGCCGGGCTCGCCATTGGTGTTTCAATTCATCCCAAAGCTCTTCGATGTGGTTAAGGTCAGGGCTCTGTGTAGGCCAGTCGAGATCTTCCACACCGATCTCGACAAACCATTTCTATATGGACGTCACTTTGTGGACGGGGGGGGCAGTGTCATGCTGAAACAGGAAAGGGCCTTCCACAAACTGTTGCCACAAAGTTGGAAGAACAGAATTGTGTAGAATGTCATTGTATGCTGTCGCGTTAAGATTTCCCTTCACTGGAACTAAGAGGCCTAGCCCGAACCATGAAAAACAGCCCCAGACCTCAGTAGTGAGTGTTGCAACCGAGGACAGACTTCTTTTTTTATTTTTTATGTATGTGCTTCAGCACTCTGCGGTCCCGTTCTGTGCGCTTGTGTGGCCTACCACTTTTGCGGCTGAGCCGTTGTTGCTCCTAGATGTTTCCACTTCACAATAACCACTTACAGTTCACCAGGGCAGCTCTAGCAGGACAGAAATATAACGAACTGGCTTGTTGGGAAGGTGACATCTGAGCTCATCAATAAGGCCAGTCCACTGCCAATGTTTGACTATGGAGTTTGCGTGGCTGTGTTCGATTACATTTTTTTATACACCTGTCAGCAACGAGTGTGGCTGAAATGGCCGACTCCACTAAATTGAAGAGGTGTTCACATGCGCGCGTGTGTACAATGTATTTGGTTTCCTTTATAATATTTGTGTTCAGTTCTTACCTTTTTTTCCCGAACTACACCTTGTGCCGTAAACGGGGCTGTTACCAAGGAGATCGCAAAAAGCAGCCAAAACCAATGGAATGGAAAATGGTGAACAATCGTTTTTTTAAATATCATTCCATTTGCCAATAACTTTAGGTGTTTATAGTAACATTGTCTTTTTATAAGAAATGCATATCTCAGATGTTGCGTACTTGCTTGTAATTTAGTAAATGCCTATGCTTCGCGATAACATACGAGGATGTAAATCCTTATAAAATAATAGTTTTACTTCTTCCACAGATCCCTTGGTCTGTCTTAATTTATTTAATTTTGTATATGTCAATAGAATTGTTTTTGTTTTTATTAAATATTTGATATACATAAAGGATATTGCAATATACACTTGAACAGGAATATGTTTACAGTTGTGAGAAAATATATTTGTTTAAAACACAAATGTGCTTTTATGTATAAGGTTTATTTTCAGAATCACCCTCTCACCCAAATCATTAAAACCAACACAAACCCCCACCCCACACAGTCACTCAAAATCAGATCTGAAACGACCATTAATGGTATTGGTTACAACCCACTTTTGTAAGACAATTAAGTATTACTTTACTGGGCAAAGATGTCAGTTCAACATCTAATTTTTAAACGTATCCTACATTTGATTAAATTCACGTAAGTTAACAACTCAATGTAAAAAATATATATATATAGATTTGAACCATGTCATTGGATATAAGTGAAAAAAAGGAGACATTTTCCAAGTTATTTTTATGTTGAGAATCAGTTTTCCACCTTGCTTCATCATCACATTTGTTTCTACGTCATAGATTACGTCACATTTTTTGTAAGTTTATTTATGTTTATTCAACCGGTTTGTGTCCAGTGGGTTAAAGTCTCATCTCCATCCCATGTTTAATTTGGAATTTCAGCTGTGGAATAGTTACTAGATCCCTCTACATGCTATGAGTATTTTTATCCCCCCCCCCCCCCCTCCCCCCTAATAAAGTGATGCATTGAACTTCTGGCTTGACTAATGCCAGCTTGTCCTAACTGCAAAACTATAATTTGCTGCTAAGATGTTTTTTTTTTAGAGAGAGATGTACAGGAGAATTGTGGCTTTTCTCTTATGTATTTGTTCTTGTCACTTTTAACCCCCTATTAAAAAAAAGTGTTTCTAACCTTTATCACTGGTGTGGTTATAATGGTATGTTACATACCTCCAAGATGCAGTAATTAGCTACCATTTTGTAATGGAAATGTAGCAATCACACAAAGTGTGGTTGTATTGGGTAAATGGATTAATGTCTTTGCCATCATTAAACAGTTGACATCAATGATGTGACTTGGATGTGATTCTTCAGAGGAGAAGGGTTTGAGTGTAGTGTGACATTGTCCCTATATGCTGATCTTGTTGCAGTTTCCCTACAAATGTTTAAAGTTAGTATTTTAGGGAGGGGAAGCTGATCCTAAATCTTTAACTAGTCAAAAGTCACCCGTGAGCACTGTGGGCAAGAATGTAATTCAGTTAGCTACATGGTTAGAGGACATGGTGACACATCTGCACGGGATAGAGCCAGAGTGCAGTGGATTTAAGCGGATTCTGGGAATCGGCTCAGAGCTATCCTGAGCAGTTTACATATTGGAAATCCCGTCCAGTTGACGGCCATGGTTCCCACTGTGTCTGAGGTCCAGTGTCTAATCATGGATTTAACCTACTACTGAGTTTACATGCCAGGTCTGTCTGCTATGGAAAACCAGCATGTCTGTTCAGCCTTATCTTATTAGCTTAGTTAGTACCACTTCAGGTCAAAGTCCTCTGACGGTGCTGATTCAGTGTTTACTGTTTTTAGTTAGCTAGACCACCTGTTTCTGTTGTGACCACCAAAAGCTTTTTTCCAACCCATTCTTCTTCAACCACACTGCAGCCCTCCGCTAGCAGCACAGTGATCAGCTCCAGCAGATGTTTATTTCATCACAGCTCAGTTAGTGTAATTCCTTATCATGCAGAATTCTTCTAGTTAAGGTTTATTGAAGTGTTTCTGACAGCCCCTGTTATAGTTGCTAATCCAGATGTCAACAAAAATGCTAACCTCCTGAAACTGTACAGGTAAAAAAGATGACCGCTAGATATATTACCAGGATGTGTACTCTGAGCATGTGCTGACCAACTGGCAAGTGTCTTCACTGACATTTTCAACCTGTCCCTGACCGAGTCTATAATACCAACATGTTTCAAGCAGACCACCATAGTCCCTGTGCCCAAGAATACTAAGGTAACCTGCCAAAATGACTACCAACCTGTAGCACTCACGTCTGTAGCCATGAAGTGTTTTGAAAGGCTGGTCATGGCTCACGTCAACACCATTATCCCAGAAACCCTAGACCCACTCCAATTTGCATACCGCCCCAACAGATCCACAGGTGATGCAATTTCTATGGCACTCTACACTGCCCTTTCCCACCTGGACAAAAGGAATACCTTCGTGAGAATGCTATTCATTGATTACAGCTCAGTGTTCAACACCATAGTGCCCTCAAAGCTCATCACTAAGCTAAGGACCCTGGGACTAAACACCTCCCCCTGCAACTGGATCCTGGACTTCCTGAGGGGCTGCCCCGAGGTGTAAAGAGGAGGTAACAACACATCCGCCACGCTGATCCTCAACACGTGGGCCCCTCAGGGGTGTGTGCTCAGTCCCCTCCTGTACTCCCTGTTCACTCATGACTGCATGGCCAGGCACAACTCCAACACCAAGTTTGCCGATGACACAACAGTGGTAGGCCCGATCTCCGACAACGATGAGACCGCCTATACGGAGGAGGTCAGAGACCTGGCCATGTGGTGCCAGGATGACAAGCTTCCTCAACGTGATCAAGACAAAGGAGATGATTGTGGACTACAGGACCGAGCACGGCCCAATTCTCATCGATGGAGCAGGTTGAGTGCTTCAATTTCCTTGGTGTTCACATCACCAACAAACTATCATGTTCCAAACAAACCAAGACAGTCGTTAAGAGGGCGCGACAAAGCCTATTCCCCCTCAGGGGACTGAAAAGATTTGGCGTGGGTCCTCAGATCCTCAAAAAGTTCTACAGCTGTACTATCGAGAGCATCACTGCCTGGTTTGGAACTGCTCAGCTTCCGACCGCAAGGCACTACAGAAGGTAGTGAGTACAGCCCTGTACATCACTGGGGACAAGCTTCTAGGTGCAAAAGGCTTCTTAACAGCTTCTACCCCCCTAGACAAAATACTCCTGAACAACTAATCAAATTGCAACCCAGACTATTTGCATTGTCGTCCCCCACCCCCCCTTTTAAGCTGCTGCTACTCTGTTTATTATCTATGCATAGTCACCTACAACTCTACCTACATGTACATATTACCTCAATTATCTCGACGAACCTGTGCCCCCGCATATTGACCCCCTGTATAGCGCCTCTCCTCTTATTTTTACTGCTGCTCTGACATTTTTATTTTTTTACTTCTCTATTTTTTTTACTTAACGTATTTTTTCTTAACTGCATTGTTGGTTAAGGGCTTGATAGTGAGCATGTCACTCACTGTAAGGTCTACCTACACATGTTGTATTCGGCGCATGTGACAAATACAATTTGATTTGTGATTAGCTGACTGCTAGACCTATCGTGTTAGGTAAAGCACCGTGGTTTCTATGGTGATAAAGACATCTTTCAGTTGCCAGATACATTATTTGTAAAGACAATTGTATTAAGTAAATTAATACACAAATATTAAAGTGTTTCAGTCTTGTATTAACAAAATGATTAAATATGGACATAGAAATACTCAAAAAAACCCAGAACTCAGTCATCCTATTTTGATTTAGACAGGCGAAAAAACGAACACCTATATTTATAGGGTCCTGCGATCCTGGGGTCATGAGAGGTTGTTTTGCTTTCGCTGTTTCTCCTTCATCGCCCTCCAGCTGGATAGGACTGTCGCGACTCGGTGTTAGAAACTGCTTGAAAACAACGAACCAACGCAAAAAAATCCAGTAAGTAATTGCCATAGTTTTGTTTTCTTTCTAATTAGATACCTTGCTTGCCAGCTAACTAGCTAAACGTTAGCTAGGTAGGGGACATGGCCGGGATCCAGCGCTGAAAAATCTGTAGCCAGATAGCTACCAGTTACATGGATAGCTAACTAGCTAACGTTAGTCCATTGTCAAGGGTAAATACATGTCCCGATCTTTGACACATTAACTACAGTATAACTAATTACATTTTGACTTCGAGGTGGAAATATGATGTACCATTGCCTAGCTACGTCTTCTTATTGTCTAGTTCAAGTTGAGAGAACAGATTGCTGCTGTGAGCAAATCCCTGTCTGTGATGTTAATGGCTTGTTAACTTGCTCGCCGGCTTGCTATTTTTCTAACGGCTACTAGCTCGCTAACTTGACTTTCATTGAACCAGCCGCCAGTCACATTGATATTGCATATTGTAACGATCTACTGTAGCTAACTAGCTAGGCAAGCAATCAACTTGAGACTTGGCAGGGGCTTTTGACGTGCTAATATCGACGTCAAGATGGCTGCTGGCAGATAACCTTGTTCTTCAAAGCTTTACGTGTATAGAGATGGTTGTGTAGGCCTGGCTATATCCCTTATAATGTGTTCACAGTCCTACGAGAAGATGATCCGTACATTCCCTACTATCGGATCAGTTACTTGGTGGTGGAGTACACTGCTACTAGTCAATAAATGGCGAGCATGTTAGGATTATCCCTTTGTGGCAATACCATCTTTGTCCTACATTTGCTGCAATAGGCTACATGCGGAACTCGGTCAGTAGTACTATGATAGCATCATTTGTCATCTGCCATTTTCCTTCTTGTCACAGGTAGAATGGCTGTTCCTCCATCATATGGTGACCTTGGTAAATCTGCAAAGGACATCTTCAACAAAGGATACGGTAAATGTCTTTGAAACTGGTTGCTTTACCCCTGTAGGAATAATGAGCAGGACACTCATTAATGTAACAGGGGCATCTTCTGACAACTTAAACGTTCACATCACTTTCGTTTGGCCTCTCTTGAGCCCGTAAGGGAGGGTTTCCGTCAATGCACAGAACACATTTCACACTGACGTGACATTTTTACAAGGAAGTTAACGTAACACCCGGACATTCAATTTGTTCAAGACGCGTCACAATTGGGCCGACTGGATCAGTATTCTCCATGTAGTAGTCCATTTTAGCAAGTATTTTCACTGTTAAGTAGATGCTAATCAAAACGAGGTTAACGCCACTACCTTAATATGTAATGGAACGTGGTGTTCTGAATGTTATGGTTTGTTCTTTTATTAGGCTTTGGATTGGTGAAACTTGATGTCAAGACTAAGTCTTCAAGCGGAGTGGTGAGTTTTAGCTTTTCAATCCTACCAGGGTTACTGTACATTCTGGTCCTCCATAGCAAGATCTAGGCTTACTACGTCTTGTCATTGTTGTTATTTAGGAATTCAAAACCTCTGGCTCATCCAACACTGACACCAGCAAAGTCAATGGCAACCTGGAGACCAAGTACAAATGGGCTGAATACGGCCTGACGTTTACAGAGAAGTGGACCACCGACAACACTCTGGGGACTGAGATCACAGTTGAAGACCAGGTAGAGAGGAGAAACCAGTCTATACTGTCGTTTGTGAACTTTCTATTCAGTTATGCTTAGTTTTTTTTTCTTCCATAGATCACCAAAGGGCTGAAACTTACGTTTGACACCCAATTCTCACCAAATTCTGGGTAAGGTTTGTGGCTTTTTTAAATTTCAAGCACTACTAAATGTTTCTCATCAGTCTTTTGGAACCCTGAAATGGATAACCTTTATTGTGCACGTTCAGCACTGCGTAATCCACCACCCATCTTCCTTTATTGAAAATAATCAGTGATGACTGAAGACTGGTGTTTATTCGTCCTATTTTCCTCCTCTATTCTCCTTCTAACAGCAAGAAGAGCGGTAAGGTGAAGACTGCGTATAAGCGTGAATACGTCAACTTGGGCGTGGATGTGGACTTTGACTTTGCCGGCCCGGCCATCCATGGGGCGGCGGTGGCCGGATACGAGGGATGGCTGGCTGGCTACCAGATGACCTTCGACACGGCCAAGTCCAAAATGACCCAGAGCAACTTTGCTGTTGGCTACAAAACGGGAGATTTCCAGCTGCACACCAATGTGTAAGTTTCATATGGATTGTATTGTTGGAGGACTTGTGTAAGCTTCATATGGATTGTATTGTTGGAGGACTTGTGTCTCAGCAGTGAAGTGAAAAGTACTATGGTCTTAACAAGTTACATTCGATTTTAATAAGTTCTAGGTGGATTTGAGCGTTTCAGTTCATCTTTAATTGAGTTATTATTAAACATAAAAGAGCTCTTCATCAGACAATGATAACACAATGTATGGTCTGTTTATGTCCTATATCCCAGTAATGATGGCACAGAGTTTGGAGGGTCCATTTACCAGAAGGTGAATGACAAGCTGGAGACTGCTGTGAACCTGGCCTGGACAGCAGGCAGCAACAGCACGCGCTTTGGCATCGCTGCCAAGTATCAGCTGGACTCCAGTGCCTCCATATCTGTGAGTGCTGCTCTTTTGGTTGTCTTGTTTATCAGCCTGACGGCTGTTTAGTATTCAGAGTCGGGTTCTGCAGGATTAGTAGTTTATTCAATGGGAATGGGTTGTGTCAAATGAGATGTTTTAGGAAGTAACTGGAGAATAAAGTGACGTTCTTATACAATGCCAATAATTATCATAACCCGTTGTATTCCATTGTTAATTGTATGTGTTTGTTATATTTTCCAGGCTAAAGTTAACAATGCCAGCTTGGTGGGAGTGGGCTATACCCAGACGCTGCGACCAGGTAAGAACCGGCTCTCGCTACTTTGCAATAGCACTGCCGGCCATCACCAAAGTGGATTGTTGTAGCCAGGTTATTTATTTTTCCTGTTCTGCAGGTATGAAACTTGTCCTGTCTGCACTGGTGGATGGCAAGAGCATCAACGCCGGTGGCCACAAGCTGGGACTGGGCCTGGAGCTGGAGGCATAAGTATCTAGCTATCCTTTCTAGTGAAGTCTTCATGTTTTAATATTTGAGGGAATATTAGAAGAATTTGGCCTTATTTATTTCCAACCCAACAACCAGTAAGGGATGTCTCCAAAGGAAAGCGATGAATCTAATCTAAAACATCAACAACATAGCCCTCAGTTCTGTCAGTTAGATGGAACCCTGACCTATCAGCCACTGTCATTTCCTTTCAGTTGGTTTGTAGTCAGTCATCCTGTGTGTCCTATAAACAGTAGCCCAGTACTACTAAGCCTGTGATGTATTGGTTTGTAGTCAGTCATCCTGTGTGTCCTATAAACAGTAGCCCAGTACTACTAAGCCTGTGATGTATTGGTTTGTAGTCAGTCATCCTGTGTGTCCTATGAACAGTAGCCCAGTACTACTAAGCCTGTTATGTATTGGTTTGTAGTCAGTCATCCTGTGTGTCCTATGAACAGTAGCCCAGTACTACTAAGCCTGTTATGTATTCCTGTACCACTAGTGAAATACATCCTCCTTCTCAAAGATCGTGTTTATTCTGTATGTTTTACATTTGTTTCATTGGTTTGGCCCGGACAATCCAAGGAGGGTTATATTAAGATGTATACTTTGATTTAATTCTATATATAATAACAATGTTATTATGTGACAATCCTGAACTGTTGTTTTGCACACTAGAAAATTATATTATACCTTAATTTATATCCTTTCTTTCCCTGTTTCATTTGCACATAGAGTAGCCTTCGGTTAGCGACGCTTTGCCTGTTGTCAGGACGGCTCCTACTCAGAATGTTCATCGCGTATTCTAGAGACCTTAAACCTCTCTTCTATTGGGTGTTGATCTATTTAGCTAATATTCTTGAGGACGTATTAATTATGCTTACTGCTTCGCCACTCATTCTGCGGTCTTTCTGCAGGCTCATATGATCTTGACCTGTTTCCTAGTTGAACATGGTAATATAAATTGCAAGACATTTGCCAAATGGGATTTTCTGGGTGTCATTAGAAAGGAAAAAGGGAAAGTATTATAACTGAGTGACTCCTCCCCTTCCCCTAGCTGTGTATAAATGATATGACTGGGAAACCAAGTCCACTTGTCTGTCTACCTTTACAATAAAGTCTTTAAACAAGTCAGTCCTTTGTTCTTGGATAAGTCATGGCGCCTTCACACGGTTGGACAACCATGAAACTGTACACGACAAGTCACTTGTTTTACAGCTCAACCATAATGAACATTTAAAACAACCGTAAAAGTATGGCTCGCCTGAGTACAATAGTAAACATTACACATTACTTTGGTCCTTTCTAGGACCATCACGTTTTATTTAATCGCAGGGTTTGCTGTGAATTATCACAACTTCAGAATTTGCTCAAATTAAGGTGCGATTTAAGATTTTTCATTAAAAAAAAACAAGAATATTGACATCTTAATTTTGTCTAAAGTAACAGTTGGCAAAATGATGTAAATTGAGAAAGCAGACACTCGACTTGTTTTCAGTATATTTTTGAATGCCTTCAGACAATATATTAAAAAAAAAAAATGCACACAAAGTTACCTGATTAACTCTGACAGTCCTAGTTCTTTCATTTAAACCTTTTCAGGTCACATATATTAAAGGGCAGCATTACGCACGTGGATTTAATGACCTATAAACAACCATTTTAAAAGTCAGCACTTGGCAAGTACTATCTGATTATCGTAATGTAAAGCTACTTCTCAGTAATTGGGTACTACGGTTTACCACAGTACAGACCAGTGTTGGCCAATCTTCCATTTAGTACTATAGTTTTAAGACCTGTCTCCTACATAGTGTTAGAGTTTGAAGGCCAGTGTCACGCCGTCTCCCACGGTGAGCATGCTGATGTTGATCCTGACATCCCGGTACAACTTCTTGTTCAGCTTGTCAATGGCCTGGGTGTCAATGTCATCAGCTGCAGGGTTCACCACCTTCCCACTCCACAGAACCTAAAGCACAGAGCAGCATCAGCATTCTAATGTATGTATATATATGTATGTTACCATTTAAAAGTTTGGGGTAACTTACATGTCCTTGGCTTTTGAAAGAAAAGCCATAAAAAAGCCTAATAGAACCCACAAAGGCTGATGCTCCAGATACTCAATTGGTCTAAAGGCCAGTTGTATTGCTTCTTTAATCAGTGCAACAGTTTTCAGCTGTGCTAACATAATTGCAAAATAGTTTTCTAATAATCAATTAGCCTTTTAAAATGATAAACTTGGATTAGCTAACACAGGAGTGATGGTTGCTGATAATGGGCCTCTGGTCGCCTATGTAGATATTACATACAAAAATCAGCCGTTTCCAGCTACAGTAGTCATTTACCACATTAACAATGTCTACACTGTATTTCACTGAACAAAAAATGTGCTTTTCTTTCAAAAACAAGGACATTTCTAAGTGACCCCAAACTTTAGAACAGTAGTGTGTGTGTAATATATATATATATATCTATCTCTCTCTCTTTTGGTTGCTTATGGCTGTCCATGTGATTTTAGATTAGGCTTCAGTCCTCATATTGAAACACTCACATTATCAATGGCAATAATGCCTCCTTTCCTCACTAGCTGGAGGGATTTTTCATAGTAGTTGTCATAGTTTGCTTTGTCTGCATCGATGAAGACGAAGTCAAATGTCTCGGCCTCGCCATTGGCCAAGAGGTCATCTGAGGAAGAGTGAGTGAGTGTGAATACATTTGTTCATTGTCTTGTTTTGTAATGGATGTGTTATAAACATGTTATTACTATACCTAGAGTTTTCAATGCCGGCTGGATGCGTAGATCTATTTTATGTTCCACTCCAGCCTGCGAAGAAAGCACAGAAGTAGGCCTGGTGGTTGAGTTACGCATGACTTTCTGACAAGAAAAATGTTGTACTCTGTTTACAACGTCAACAAGAAGGGTCTTTTCTGGAAGGTGGTAGGTGAGTATTGATAAGAACTTCTGTTATCAGGTGAGACCGTTAGTAATGGATGCTCTGACATGCTCTCTCGACGACGGATCAGATTACATTCCCATCAATCTATCACACAATCGCAGCCAGTCTCTCAAAAGCTTGAATTGATTTTGAGGAGGGACTGTGAAAAAGCAAGTCTGAGAATATCAGCAGTGTGCTGTACAGCTACAGGTTCACAGCTATGGGATTAATGATGAATTTAAAGGTATTTTTTTCATAACATACAGAGTTTTGTGCTTGGTATCTTGGCTCCATAAAAACAACAACCATAACTAGCTGCACACCCATTGAGCTGCACACCCATCGAGCTGCACACCCATCGAGCTGCACACCCATCGAGCTGCACACCCATCGAGCTGCACACCCATCGTGCTGCACAACCATCGTGCTGCACACCCATCGAGCTGCAGCTAGTTCTTAGCCCAGTGAGACAGTTTATCTGATGCCATGCAAATGTTGTTTTTTTAATTGCACCTTTATTTAACCAGGTAGGCTAGTTGAGAACACCTTTATTTAACCAGGTAGGCCAGTTGAGAACACCTTTATTTAACCAGGTAGGCCAGTTGAGAACACCTTTATTTAACCAGGTAGACTAGTTGAGAACAAGTAGAGATACTGTGCAAGTAGAGACTCTGGAGTGCAAAATAAATAACAGTATGGGGATGAGGTAGTTGGATGAGCTATGTGCAGTGAACTGTGAGCTGCTCTGACAGCTGGTGCTTAAAGCTAGTGAGGGAGATATGAGTCTCCAGCTTCAGTGATTTTTGTAGTTTGTTCCAGTCATTGGCAGCAGAGAACTGGAAGGAAAGGCGGCCAAAGGGGGACTTGGCTTTGGGGATGACCAGTGAAATATACCTGCTGGAACGCGTGTTACGGGTGTGTGTTGCTATGGTGACCAGTGAGCTGAGATAAGGCGGGGCTTTTCCTAGCAAAGACTTAGATGACCTGGAGCCAGTGGGTTTGGCGACGAATATGAAGCGAGGGCCAGCCAGCGAGAGCATACAGGTCGCATTGGTGGGTAGTATATGGCACTGTGATATACTACATCCAATTTGTGGAGCCAGTGGGTTTGGCGACGAATATGAAGCGAGGGCCAGCCAGCGAGAGCATACAGGTCGCATTGGTGGGTAGTATATGGCACTGTGATATACTACATCCAATTTGTGGAGTAGAGTGTTGGAGGTTATTTTATAAATGACATCACCGAAGTCGAGGATCGGTAGGATAGTCAGTTTTACGAGGGTATGTTTGGCAGCATGAGTGAAGGATGCTTTGTTTGCGAAATAGGAAGCTGATTCTCGATTTAACTTTGGATTGGAGATGCTTAATGTTAGTCTGGAAGTAGAGTTTACAGTCTAACCAGATACCTAGGTGTTTGTAGTTGTCCATATATTCTAAGTCAGAACCGTCCAGAGTAGTGATGCTGGAAGGGCGGGCAGGTGTGGGCAGCGATTGGTTGAAGAGCATGCATTTAGTTTTACTTGCAAATGTAGCTTGAGTACCAGTCTGTTTGTTTCCTCATGCCAACTATTACCATCATGTCAACTATAACCAGCACAAACAGATCTGGGACCAGGCTAATGTGAATATAATAGTTTCCGAATGTAATTTGTTACCTGGGGATCTTGACAAGGCTAGTGGAGCTATCCCTTACAAATACACCCATGTCTGGCCTGCACACGCCAGAATCACTACAATGGTGTGAAAGATGACATATAGTCAATCAAATGATTCTGCTCGCTGAAATGCCTGTCTAAAAAGAGTTACGTCAACAGTAGGTCACGTAGCACTGGTGTGTCAGAGAAAGCAAACGTAAATCCACATGTCACCTCTTTCCAGAAGGGTTTGCCGATGTTGGGGTATTCGTCTTTGATGTCACAGGCCACCATCTTCCCGTCGTCTGGCAGAACCAGCGCTATGCTCAGAGTGTTGTACCCTGTGTATACTCCTACAGGGAAGACAAATAAAATGAGTATTATGAGACTCGTATACAGTAAATGTTTTACATAAAAACCAGTATTTGTTTTTGCGAGCCAATATGGACTAGAATTACACTGTTATTGGTGGTAAAAGCAACATGAAATAAAATCCCACAGAAACTAGTGAGAAGAGATTATTACGTGATAAAGAGTATAATGTGAATAACGTTTACCGATTTCTATAGCTTTCTTGGTTTTGATGAGTCTTGCCAGGTTAGCCATCAGCTGAGACTGCTCAGCGGCAACCATGATGAAGTTCCAGGAATCATCCATAGTCCTCTTGAAGATAAAACAGAAGAAAGGAGATGTTCATTTTTTGTTTTTCTCCAGAAATAGAAAAGTTAACATGATAAACAGCCTGTTTACTAAGTGTACATTCATATTTACAAGTCTCAGACCCAGACACTTGTGAACAGAGAGTGTGCGCTCAGTCCCCTCCTGTACTCCCTGTTCACTCATGACTGCATGGCTAAGCACGACTCCAACACCATCATTAAGTTTGCCGATGACACAACAGTGGTAGGCCTGGTCACCGACAACGATGAGACAGCCTATAGGGAGGAGGTCAGAGACCTGGCAGTGTGGTGCACGGACAACAACCTTTCCTTCAACGTGATCAAGACAAAGGAAATGATTGTGGACTACAGGAAAAGTAGGACCGAGTTGCCCCCATTCTCACCGACAGGTCTGTAGTGGCGCAGGTTGAGAGCTTCAAGTTCCTTGTTGTCCACATCACCAACAAACTATCATGGTCCAAACACACCACGACAGTGGTGAAGAGAGCACGACAAAACCTATTCCCCCTCAGGAGACGGAAAAAATGTGGCATTGGTCCTCCGATCCTCAAAAGTTCTACAGTTGCACTATCGAGAGCATCCTGATTTGTTGCATCACTGCCTGGTATGGCAACTGCTTCGCCTTCGACCGCAAGGCACTACAGAGGATAGTGTGTACGGCCCAGTACATCACCGTGGCCAAGCTTCCTGCCATCCAGGACCTCTATACCAGGCAATGTCAGAGGAAGGTTCTAAAAATTGTCATAGACTGTTCTCTCTGCTACTGCGCGATACCGGAGCGCCAAGTCTAGGTCCAAAAGGCTTCTTAACAGCTTCTACCCCCCAAGCCATAAGACTCATGAACAGCTAATCAAATGGCTACCCAGACTATTTGCATTGTGCAGTCGCAAAAACCATCAAGCGCTATGATGAAACTGGCTCTCATGAGGACCGCTACAGGAAAGGAAGACCCAGAGTTAACTCTACTGCAGAGGATAAGTTCATTACAGTTACCAGCCTCGGAAATTGCAGCCCAAATAAATGCATCACTGAGTTCAAGTAACAGACACATCTCAACATCAACTGTTCAGAGGAGAATGGTGGAATCAGGCCTTCATGGTCAATTTGCTGCAACGAAACCACTACTGAAGGACACCTATAATAAGAAGAGGGCCAAAACACACAAGCAATGGACAATAGACCGGTGGAAATCTGTCCTTTGGTCTGATGAGTCCAAATATGAGATTTTTGGTTCCAACCGCCGTGTCCCCGCAGAATAGGTGAACGGATGATCTCTGCATGTGTAGTCCCCACCATGAAGCATGGAGGAGGTGTGATGGTATTTGTTAGTGACACTGTCTGTGATTTATGTAGAATTCAAGGAACAGTTAACCAGCATGGCTACAACAGCATTCTACACCGATACGCCATCCCATCTGATTTGTGCTTAGAGGGACTATCATTTGTTTTTCAACAGGACAATGACCCAAAGCACCTCCAGGCTGTGTAAGGGCTTTTAAATATATATATAATTTTAATTATTATTTTACCCCTTTTTCGTGGTATCCAATTGGTAGTAGTTACTGTCTTGTCTCATCGCTGCTACTCGGGAGAGGCGAAGGTACGAGAGCCATGCGTCCTCCGAAACACAACCAAACCAACCCGCACTGCTTCTTGACACAACGCACAACCCACCCGGAAGCCAACCGCACCAATGTGTCGGAGGAAACACCTAGCGACCTGGTCAGCGTGCAGTGCGCCCAGCCCGCCACAGGAGTGTGATGAGACAAGGATATCCCTGCCGGCCAAACCCTCCCTAACCCGGACGACGCTGGGCCAATTGTGCATCACCCCATGGGCCTCCCGATCCTAGCCGGCTGCAGCAGAGCCTGGGCTCGAACCCAGAATCTCTGGTGGCACACTGCGCCACCCGGGAGGCCCGTGTAAGGGATTATTAACCAAGAAGGATGGAGTGCTGCATCAGATGACCTGGCCTCCACAATCACCTGACTTCAACCCAATTGAGATGGTTTGGGATGAGTTGGACCGCAAAATGAAGGAAAAGCAGGCAACAAGTGCTCAGCATATGTGGGAACTCCTTCAAGACTGTTGGAAAAGCATTCCTCATGAAACTGGTTGAGAGAATGCCAAGAGTGTGCAAAGCTGTTATCAAGGAAAAGGGTGGCGACTTTGAAGAATCTCAAATATAAAATATATTTTTGATTTGTTTAACACTTTTTTTGTTACTACATGATTCCATGTGTTATTTCATAGTTTATGCTTTCACTAATACTCTACAATGTAGAACATAGTTTTTTTTTAAATAAAGAAAAATCCTTGAATGAGTAGGTGTCCAAACTTTTGACTGGTACTGTACATATTGCATCAATTACCTCAACTAACCTGTGCCCCCACACATTGACTCTGTACCTGTACCCCCTATATATAGCATCACTCCTGTTATTTTATTGTTGCTCTTTAATTATTTGTTATTTGTCTATTTTCTTATTTTCCTTTTTTTTACCCTTCAGTTTATTTTTGTAAATACTTTCTTAACACTTATTTTTCTTAAAACTTCATGGTTGGTTAAGGGCTTGTAAGTAAACATTTCACTGTAAAGTGTTGTTGTATTCGGCGCATGTGACATATAAAATTAGATTTGATGTGATTTGTACAATATAACAAATGGTGCCCCCTTGTGGCAAAAGGCAGACACTATGGACTTTGGACAGTTTCTACTGTTTGGCAAATATATGAACATATTTGATAATGAAGACATGTGTAAATCCGGACCTTCTTACCAGTCTGAGTTTTTTCAGGGCCGGATGCTCCCTCATTGAATGATTGAGGACATACTGCATCAAAGGGTTATCTTTTGCCCCAGAGTGACTCTTGAAGATGTCCATGGAAAATGTGGATCTTCTTTTGCCTGGAGGGAGCAATCATGTGAAATGATGAGTAATCTCAAGATGGCTATAGGGTACAGATACTGTGGTTTAAGTGTTTGATAATTTAACAATAATGGGAAACAATACACGATGACTCTCTCTGTCATATTTGACTGTTCAACGTCATCTTGACATGTGATGAAATTTATATTGATTCTAACCCCCCCTACCAATGTAATAACCAGCCACAAAGACAACTCCAAGTGTAGCCGAGCCGATCAATGCTTCTCTGGACACACTGTGAAAAGACATTGTAACAATGTTTCTCCTCGCTTAAACATTGACCGATCAAGGACTTCTTACCGTGTAACAAGTTCTTTCCTTGTTTGCTATACGTAACCGCGAAGCTGTAATATAGTGGCGCACCCTAAATATAATGCATACACATGAACGGACAATACATTCACATTGCGCTTATATTACAATGTTCTAGGTCAAATTAATAATAGGCGCGTGCACGTGACCGCTCATGTGCTAAAACCACCCCAAACGGCTGTAATGCCCATAACCACAAGCGGTCTGCAATTTAACACCATTTTACTCTGAGCAAGATACTGTTGAATTGTTAACTTGTCATCCTAATCCATTCAGACACTGATATTTTGTACCATTATATCTTATGGCTGCAAAATTATCAGAATCATTTGTACAAAGTTCCTCATCAACATGAACAAATAACCCGATCTTCACATGACGGAGCACCAAAAGTAATGCGTACAGTAACCTACTTACCGCGTAGAAAGATATTAAATCGACGAGCTATGAAACTGCGTGGTGCCAGTTATGTTGTACCGTTTTGTGATTCACTGTATAAAAATGGCCTCTGAACAGGGAGGGATGGAGGGAGGGTCTCTGATCCCTGATTCATGAATAATTATTTTAACACTTGCTTCACCAAATCTAGATAATGCCATTGCTTTATCATGTGCTCATAACCATGGTAGTTTTGCACAAAGACCTAGCTGTGTGGTGCGTCACCAGACACACCGTAATAGTTGCCAAAGTGTGAGGCTTCTGTGTCTCTGTAAAGTTTTGTATTGTATTACGACAGTTCCCCCTATCCCATTCCATTTCTGGTTTGTGGAACATACAGTAGTACCATGGACCCTGCTGTTACAGAAACAACAACAGTGTCCTAGAACACTTAGAGAATGTGGATCATTGGTTGTCATCACAACACAGAGGAGAACAAGGACAGTCGGTTTGAACAGTGTGTTTATTTTGAACTCGATGTAAAACTCGTCTGACAATAGTTCCAGTAGGAATATGTGAATAGGTCTTGTCCAAAACATTAGCCCTATAGCGTATTTGCATGGCCATGTCTAAAAAAAAAAATAATATCATTCTAGACTACTATAATTTTGCAATGTCATTGTTGAATTGCAAATTCTATAATCTTAATGACTACAGTCAGTGTCCCGGGTATGTAGTATTTACTTTTCTACCACAGCACAGTCGGAAACCATGGACTGTTATTTACCCTTTGATGTCATTTCAGATATCTTACGAGGGTAATGACACGGTCACCCTCCAGTTGATTCTGTTTCGCAGAAAATCCAGGTCAACCCTACTATTACCCCCGTGTTCATCTGGGCTGTTTGTGACTGCCTGTGAAATATATCGTTAGAGCATCCATGACGCATGTAACGTGATCATGAACAAAATAAATAGCTGAGGGGGATGACCAACATGTGATGCATACTTTCGTACAGAGAGGGGCGCTGTTGTCATGTCAATGTTCACTATACTGTATCGTGGGAGATAGATATCCACTGGGCCATTGGTCTGCTACTTTCACCTAACAAAAAGGTAATGTTATTGCATCTACAATAGTAATGTTATTGCATCTACAATAGTAATGTTATTGCATCTACAATAGTAATGCTATTGCATTTCAGCTGGTTGAGTTATTTTCTATCATATTAAAAAGCAGTAGGATTTTTCACTAGGCTACACAATGAAGTGCTTGTCAACAATGTAACATAGACCAACTCTCTGCCTCTATGGTATTTTGACCCAGTTACATACAGTATGTGTTGGTGTGGTGATCAGCAGGCCAGTGGGAGCTGATATCTCTGATCCGTAGCTGAAGTGAATAGCAGTCTTCTCCTCAGGGCCTTTTAGTTCCACAGCCATGCCGTGTGATAGTGTGGTGACAGCATGTTCCCAGCGAGAGACGTGGCTCTGCATGGAGAGACGGCTGGAGGATGGTGGGCGTCATCACAGGGCCCTGTGTAGGATCCTAATAGTGCCAGACACACACCATAGATACATCCCAAATGGCATCCTATTCCCTATGTAGTGCCTCACTTTTGACCAGGGCCCATAGGGCTCGATCTGGTCAAAAGTAGTGCACTATGTAGGGAATAGGGTGCTATTTGGAATGCACACATCCCATATCAGCGGTTAATCCAGTCATGAGGGGACGACTCCCTTTCATCAGCTGCTCTGAGACACATGAGTACAAGGTCAAGAGCAGCTGGCGTTATGTCAGAGACAAATGGTGTAGATAATTAACTTCAGGGGAAAGAGGGGGAGGGGAGAGGGAATGAGAGAGGAGGAGCAGAGAGAGGGGATGGGAGAGGAGGGGGGAGGGAATGAGAGAGGAGGGGGGAGGGAATGAGAGAGGAGGGGAGAGGGAATGAGAGAGGAGGGGAGAGAGGAGGAGCAGAGAGAGGGAATGAGAGAGGGGAGAGGAGGATAGAGGAGGAGCAGAGAGAGGGGAGAGGGAATGAGAGAAGGGAGAGGAGGAGAGAATGAGAGAGGAGGAGCAGAGAGAGGGGATGAGAAAGGTGAGAGGGAATGAGAGAGGAGGAGCAGAGAGAGGGGATGGGAGAGGAGGAGAGAGGAAGAGAGAGGGGATGAGAGAGGAGGGAGGAGGGAGGAGGGAATGAGAGAGGGGATGGGAGAGGAGGGGAGAGGAAGAGAGAGGGGATGAGAGAGGAGGGAGGAGGGAATGAGAGAGGAGGGGAGAGGGAATGAGAGAAGAGGAGCAGAGAGGGGTGAGAGGGAATGAGAGAGGAGGAGAGGGAATGAGAGAGGATGGGATAGGGAATGAGAGAGGGGAGAGGGAATGAGAGGAGGATCAGAGAGGGGATGAGAGAGGAGGGGGGAGGGAATGAGAGAGGAGGGGAGAGGGAATGAGAGAGGAGGAGAGAGGGCATGAGAGAGGGGAGAGGGAATGAGAGAGGAGGAGCAGAGAGAGGAGGGGGGAGGGAATGAGAGAGGAGGAGCAGAGAGATGGGATGCGAGTGGAGGGGAGAGGGAATGAGAGAGGAGGGGAGACGGGGAGAGAGAGAGAGGAGACAGAAAATGTCAGTGCCTCCATGACTATGTCATTACATAATCTAAAATCATTATTGACTGCATTAGTTCATGATGTGCCACAGTTTTAAGAGCTTTGGGTGATGATAGGCCTTAGTTTTAAGAGCTTTGGATGATGATATGCCTCAGTTTTGACAAGCACAGGGCAGAATAAACTCAGGATAACACAGTGACTAACCAATTATATTATTATTTCTCGTCCCCAGGAGAAAGGTCAGGGCAAGCAGCTGCCAGGTGTGTCACTAGAAAGCACCAATTAATTTACTGAGAGAGAAGAGAGAGAAGAGAGAGAGAGAGTATTATCTAAGAGACCTGGTGAGTAAGAAAGTTCCCAATCTAAAATACGAATCACGTGAAGATATACACAGTTCCAGAATCTGTCTCTCTGAGTGTCTACAGGTTCCATCCTGTCCAGATGAACTGTGAATACAGAATCTGTCTGTCTGAGTGTCTACAGGTTCCATCCTGTCCAGATGAACTGTGAATACAGAATGTGTCTGTCTGAGAGAGTATTTCCCCATGGGGACCAAACATGGGAGCTCACAGCCACAGCTGGCCCACTGAGGTGAGGAAAAGTCTGGAGGAGTCTGCCAAGGGGCACCCCTCACCCCTGGTAAGGGAGTAAAGGCAATATCACACCATCACACAACAAATCCAGATGGGATGCATTACTCCTCCGTATATCTGGGAAATTGCTGTGGTGTGAAGGATATCATTATGAATGCCATTCTATTTCTCTGAGCTCTACAGTCTTAGGCTACTGTGAAGGATATCATTATGAATGCCATTCTATTTCTCTGAGCTCTATAGTCTTAGGGTACTGTGAAGGATATCATTATGAATGCCATTCTATTTCTCTGAGCTCTACAGTCTTAGGCTACTGTGAAGGATATCATTATGAATGCCATTCTATTTCTCTGAGCTCTACAGTCTTAGGCTACTGTGAAGGATATCATTATGAATGCCATTCTATTTCTCTGAGCTCTACAGTCTTAGGCTACTGTGAAGGATATCATTATGAATGCCATTCTATTTCTCTGAGCTCTACAGTCTTAGGCTACTGTGAAGGATATCATTATGAATTCCATTCTATTTCTCTGAGCTCTACAGTCTTAGGCTACTGTGAAGGATATCATTATGAATACCTTTTCTTTCCTCTGAGCTCTATAGTCTTAGGCTACTGTGAAGGATATCATTATGAATACCTTTCTATTCCTCTGAGCTCTATAGTCTTAGGCTACAACCTGATGCTGTAATGACTTACTGGACTTGACATATTCATTTCAGCTCCTAGCGGAGTGAAGAGCCTCAACGGCTGTTGGCGTGGCAGGTAGCCTAGTGGTTAGAACGTTGGGCCAGTAACTGAAAGGTTGCCAGATCGAATCCCCGAGCTGACAAGGTGAAAATCTGTTGCTCTGCCATTGAACAAGGCATTTAGCCCACTGTTCCTAGGCTGTCATTGTAAATAAGAATTTGATTTTAACTGACTTGTCTAGTTAAATAAAGGTTAAGTAAAAAAAACTAAATATATAGTGTATCTCCAGCTAACTTAATGTTGTGGTATCCCGGGAGGTACGTGCTGCGACGTTGGCTCCGTCTGCTGGGAGTACACGAGCTGAGCACCCTGGCACGGATGGCTCCAAGTGGAGCTAATTAGGGGCCAACCAGCTGTGGAGGCCACATAAAAGAAGCTCTGTGGCACACCGCGGGAGAGACTGACGGAGAGCCAAACCTATGTGATTTTTTTTTTGTTATGTTTATTTCATGGCCTAGTAAAGTCATGTTTGCTGACTAAAACCTCCTGGTCTCTGTGTTAATCACTGCACGCTCAACCCAACAGCCCACAGTTTACGTTATGTGTGTATGAAAGATACAAATAAATTCAGGAAGACTATATTGACCGGTACGGTATGTAGTTTAGCTGAGTTACTACGGCATGCGTAAATCATAACCAACAAGTCTAGTGTGATTTTGTATGGGTGTGTTATACTTCATACCAGAGAGTATCATCGGCTACCCAAACGGCAACCTGTTCTCTACATAGTGGTCATGTCACTATGTCGGGAATAGGGTGACATTTGGGAAACAACCCTTTTCCTGAGGAAATATTTATATTTATATATATATTTATTTTATTTTTATTTAACTAGTCAAGTCAGTTAAGAACAAACTCTTATTTTCAATGAGTGGGTTAACTGTCTGTTCAGGGGCAGAACGACAGAATTGTACCTTGTCAGCTCGGGGGTTTGAACTTGCAACCTTCCGGTTACTAGTCCAACGCTCTAACCACTAGGCTACCCTGCTGCCCCAAGTAAAAATACCCTTCAAATACCTCCCTATCACCCAGGTCTCACTGTGAAACGTTAGCTTGTCAGAATACCCAGAATACCCTATCTCTTTATCACCCAGCTCTCACTGTGAAACGTTAGCTTGTCAGAATACCCAGAATACCCTATCTCTTTATCACCCAGGTCTCACTGTGAACTGTTAGCTTGTCAGAATACCCAGAATACCCTATCTCTTTATCACCCAGCTCTCACTGTGAAACGTTAGCTTGTCAGAATACCCAGAATACCCTATCTCTTTATCACCCAGGTCTCACTGTGAACTGTTAGCTTGTCAGAATACCCAGAATACCCTATCTCTTTATCACCCAGCTCTCACTGTGAAACGTTAGCTTGTCAGAATACCCAGAATACCCTATCTCTTTATCACCCAGCTCTCACTGTGAAACGTTAGCTTGTCAGAATACCCAGAATACCCTATCTCTTTATCACCCAGCTCTCACTGTGAAACGTTAGCTTGTCAGAATACCCAGAATACCCTATCTCTTTATCACCCAGGTCTCACTGTGAACTGTTAGCTTGTCAGACAACTCCGTTTCTCTCATCTCTTCAATTTGACTTTGGCAGGAGTCTTTCTCCTTTGATTGACAGATGAGCGAGCAATAGGGCTTCATCCAAAAATGCAGTCTTGACGGTTCGATTTGACAGCCCTTTTCAAGCTAAATATACTCATACCGCATCTTCTTGACAAGAGAGTGAAGTGAGAGACACAACCTAATGTTGAGGAGGTTGATAGTCTATTATTCTGCTTCATTCTTTTTAGCCGGTCAAATCCATACATATTATTTCATATATTCCATAACATAATATGTAATATTACAAATAAACAATATCTGTATTTATTATGGATCCCCATTAGTTCCTGCCGAGGCAGCAGCTACTCTTCCTGGGGTTTATTATGGATCCCCATTAGTTCCTGCCAAGGCAGCAGCTACTCTTCCTGGGGTTTATTATGGATCCCCATTAGTTCCTGTCGAGGCAGCAGCTACTCTTCCTTGGTGTTTATTATGGATCCCCATTAGTTCCTGTCAAGGCAGCAACTACTCTTCCTGGGGTTTATTATGGATCCCCATTAGTTCTTGCCGAGGCAGCAGCTACTCTTCCTGGGGTTTATTATGGATCCCCATTAGTTCCTGCCGAGGCAGCAGCTACTCTTCCTGGGGTTTATTATGGATCCCCATTAGTTCCTGCCGAGGCAGCAGCTACTCTTTCTGGGGTTTATTATGGATCCCCATTAGTTCCTGCCGAGGCAGCAGCTACTCTTCCTGGGCTTTATTATGGATCCCCATTAGTTCCTGCCGAGGCAGCAGCTACTCTTCCTGGGGTTTATTATGGATCCCCATTAGTTCCTTTCGAGGCAGCAGCTACTCTTCCTGGGGTTTATTATGGATCCCCATTAGTTCCTGCCAAGGCAGCAGCTACTCTTCCTTGGGTTTATTATGGATCCCCATTAGTTCCTGTCAAGGCAGCAGCTACTCTTCCTGGGGTTTAATATGGATCCCCATCAGTTCCTGCCAAGGCAGCAGATACTCTTCCTGGGGTTTATTATGGATCCCCATTAGTTCCTGCCAAGGCAGCAGCTACTCTTCCTGGGGTTTATTATGGATACCAATTAGTTCCTGCCGAGGCAGCAGCTACTCTTCCTGGGGTTTATTATGGATCCCCATCAGTTCCTGCCGAGGCAGCAGCTACTCTTCCTGGGGTTTATTATGGATCCCCATTAGTTCCTGCCAAGGCAGCAGCTACTCTTCCTGGGGTTTATTATGGATCCCCATTAGTTCCTGACGAGGCAGCAGCTACTCTTCCTGGGGTTTATTATGGATCCCCATTAGTTCCTGCCGAGGCAGCAGCTACTCTTCCTGGGGTTTATTATGGATCCCCATTAGTTCCTGCTGAGGCAGCAGCTACTCTTCCTGGGGTTTGTTATGGATCCCCATTAGTTCCTTTCGAGGCAGCAGCTACTCTTCCTGGGGTTTAATATGGATCCCCATCAGTTCCTGCCAAGGCAGCAGCTACTCTTCCTGGGGTTTATTATGGATCCCCATTAGTTCCTGCCAAGGCAGCAGCTACTCTTCCTGGGGTTTATTATGGATCCCCATTAGTTCCTGCCAAGGAAGCAGCTACTCTTCCTGGGGTTTATTATGGATCCCCATTAGTTCCTGTCAAGGCAGCAACTACTCTTCCTGGGGTTTATTATGGATCCCCATTAGTTCCTTTCGAGGCAGCAGCTACTCTTCCTGGGGTTTATTATGGATCCCCATTAGTTCCTGCCAAGGCAGCAGCTGCTCTTCCTGGGGTTTATTATGGATCCCCATTAGTTCCTGCCGAGGCAGCAGCTACTCTTCCTGGGGTTTATTATGGATCCCCATCAGTTCCTGCCGAGGTAGCAGCTACTCTTCCCGGGGTTTGTTATGGATCCCCATTAGTTCCTGTCAAGGCAGCAGCTACTCTTCCTTGGATTTATTATGGATCCCCATTAGTTCCTGTCAAGGCAGCAGCTACTCTTCCTGGGGTTTAATATGGATCCCCATCAGTTTCTGCCAAGGCAGCAGCTACTCTTCCTGGGGTTTATTATGGATCCCCATTAGTTCCTGCCAAGGCAGCAGCTACTCTTCCTGGGGTTTAATATGGATCCCCATCAGTTCCTGTCAAGGCAGCAGCTACTCTTCCTGGGGTTTATTATGGATCCCCATTAGTTCCTGCCAAGGCAGCAGCTACTCTTCCTGGGGTTTATTATGTATCCCCATTAGTTCCTGTCAAGGCAGCAGCTACTCTTCCTGGGGTTTATTATGGATCCCCATTAGTTCCTGCCAAGGCAGCAGCTACTCTTCCTGGGGTTTATTATGGATCCCCATTAGTTCCTGCCAAGGCAGCAGCTACTCTTCCTGGGGTTTATTATGGATCCCCATTAGTTCCTGCCAAGGCAGCAGCTACTCTTCCTGGGGTTTATTATGGATCCCCATTAGTTCCTGCCGAGGCAGCAGCTACTCTTCCTGGGATCCAGCAACAGGTTCGAAGACCAGATAAATATAATGGCCCTTTAAAAGCCATTCAAGCTTTATTTGTCAATTATTCATCTGTAATCTGAAATGTGTTTTGCCATTAGCAACGCCGTTCTGTGCGCCGTTCTGATTATTTTGTTACTTCTGCCGTCTACATTTGGAGAGGGTTAATTCAAACCATCGTGATTGTACTTACATTCCGTTCCCCCATTTAGCTAATAAAAAAGCATAAATGATTCATGCCATATACCATTTACATAATTCCTAATTAAATCGCAACTCGATGGGGTGGAATTTATTAATTGTGAATATGCATGTGCCGCCATCATAATACACAAATTAACATATTTGGTTTTGATTGGCACATCGCTCGCTCAGCTGTAGTCGGAGCAGTTAGGTGTTGTTATGGGGTAGGACTAACAACAACTGATCTGTACGTTTAGGTGGGATGTTGGGGGCTCACATCACAGTGATGGCTACAATATGCATTTGCCTTAAGAACTTTAATGTAGATTCTCTTCTATTGAACTTGTCACATGCTCGGGGTAATCAGTTGAAGATGAGAGATCATTTATTTCCATCCTCCGGCTAGACTGAGCAGCCAGAGCTGCAGGCCTATACGGCTGCTCTGATGATGGGGTTCGGAGACCTTTCCTACAGTCCACCGAACACATTAAGAACCCACTTCCTGATGGAAATGTCTACGGCCGTCTGTTTATAAAGATGAGCAGTGGCGGCAAGAAAGGGTCTTAGTTTCATGTAATTTTCAGAGTAATTCACAAAAAAAAAAAATATTTAGAATTTTGCTTGACTTGACTTTCAGGTCAACTTCTGTCTTTGTCCACAGGTGAAGAGAGAATCTCAGGATGTATAATTTATGGTGACTTATTCCCTTTATAGTAAACTTCTGACAGAAGTAGTGCACTATATAGGGAATAGGGTGCCATTTGGGATGGGCTGGTCTTTCACCATTAGACAAACAAAGAAGTCCTCTCCACTAATGGCCCCTCAGGGTTCACGAGAAAGCCGTGACTATCTATTGGTCCGGTGTCACCCACTTTCTGTGACTTCCCCTAATTCCCATTACCGTGTACATCGTGGTCTTATCAGTGAGAGCAATATGCCTTGTGTCACCCAGGGTGGAACTATGGGTGGATAGTGTGTAAAGAGGGAAAACATGAGGTTGAGTTGGTGCATTCTTGTGTGTGTGTGTGTGTGTGTGTGTGTCTGGTGTGTGTGTGTGTGTGTGTGTGTCTGGTGTGTGTCTGGTGTGTGTGTGTGTCTGGTGTGTGTGTGTGTGTGTGTGTGTCTGGTGTGTGTTTCTGTGTGTGTGTCTGGTGGGTGTTTCTGTGTGTCTGGTGGGTGTGTGTGTGTGTCTGGTGGGTGTGTATGTGTGTGTCTGGTGTGTGTGTGTGTGTGTCTGGTGTGTGTTTGTGTGTGTGTGTGTGTGTGTGTGTGTGTGTGTGTGTGTGTGTGTGTGTGTGTCTGGTGTGTGTGTGTGTGTGTGTGGTGTGTCTGGTGGGTGGTGTCTAACTTAACTTAGGAATGTTTGCAGATGAATCAGAAAATTGGATCTTGCTCATTTCATATAGAGTAGCAGCTCCAAAAATAAAGAGCTAGCCCCTTCTGCTATTAACCTGTCACCGAGATATGTCTTTACCAATGATGATACTCAATCCCCTTACCCCCTCCAGTCCCCCCTAGCTCCCAGAGCCGCTAGCTAGCTGCTATCTCTTCCTTTCAATTATATGTTTCTCTGCTCTTTTAGACAACGAGTAATAAAGCTAGAAATCGTATATTCCGCTGCAGGTATAGAGGTTTTGTCTCCGAGCTGCTGTTGAAACTGCCATAAACCACCCACATAGTCAACGATAAGGATTTACAGCTATTTAACATTCTCCTTGTCCCCTAAATCACAGTCATAAAGGTAATTAAGTGATGACTATAGGTTATTTGCTCTCTGGATATTGATGTTTCTAACAGAGAGGCCCCACGGGCAGCAGTGATTTTATTGAGTACCCTATTGGCTTACAGTTTACCCCGTACTCGGCTAGTTCTTTGATTCAGACGGAATTTTATGTACACAAATACGCAATGTCTTGATCTAGCAATTGACCCCAGATTTTATTTCAGAATTGTTATTTCCAAAATGCTTTTTAAAACACCATCTTAGGTTACATTTGTATAAATCTCAGAGTAGACAAAGCTCAAGTCAAGTTGTCGTTAGCATTAGCTTTTTTCAACTCTCATCTTTACAGCCCATCGGTGGCATTCCTTCCATTGTAGCCACTCTGAATTAAGCCAGGTCAAGGCACAACCTGGTCTCAGAGAATTTAATATTATTCTGTACGTAAATCCAAGACACTTCATTTAGTATATGTTACTTAAGATAGATGGTTACTTAAGGCAAAAGTGAAAGGAGGGTGGGTGGGTAGATGTATAATGCGAAGGCCTAGCAACCCAAAGTTTGGAATCTTATCACTCCTAAACATTTTTGTTGTTGTCTTTATTTAACTAGGCAAGTAATTTAAGAACAAATTCTTATTTTCAATGACGGCGTAGGAACAGTGGGGTTAACTGCCTTGTTCAGGGGCAGAACAACAGATTTTTACTTTGTCAGCTCTGGGATTAAATCACAGCAACCTTTCAATTACTAGTCCAATGCTCTAACCACTAGGCTACCTGCCACCCCAACTTAACCTTAACCCTAACCCCTAGCCTAACTAATGTTAGCAAGCTAGCTAACATTAGCCACCTAGCTAGCACTCATAACATACATTTAGCAAATTCATAACATATTGTATGTTTTGCAAATTCTTAACAAGTAATTAGAATTGTAATTCATAACATAGCATTCATAATGGGTAATGCACATCCACATCCACAAATTAATAATACATACAATACGAAACGTAACATTTCACACTTAGGTTTGGGTTAAGGTTAAGTTTAGGAGTTAGGATAAAGTGTTAAGGTTAAGGTTAGCTAATGGTTTAGTTAAAAGGGTTCAAGTTAAGGTTAGGGTCAGGGGAAGGGTTAGCTAACATTCTAAGTAGTTGCAAAGTAGCTAAAAATGTAGTTGAAAAGGTGCTATTTAGCTAAAATGCTAAAGTTGTACGTGAGGACATTCGAATTAGCAACATTTGGGTTGCTAGACGTTCACATTATACATCTATCTATCTATCCACACCAACCAACCACCCTCCTTTGACTTTTGCCTAAAGTAACCATCTGTCTTATGGAACCATACCAAATGGAGTGTCTCGGATTTACGTACAGAATAATACGAAATGCTATGAGACCAGGTTGTAAGGTGAGGTCAGATCCGAAAGATTGTTTTTCTAAACAACAGTGGTTGGGAATCTGCCTGTCCTGTTTTGGTTGTTGAAACCGATCCCATTGGGCAAAACTGGTTGAAATGACATCATTATAACCGGAAAATTACGTCTAATAATTGTAACCAGCTATAACCAATTTAGCTGTTGGGAGATGACTTGAAATGCTGGATGCTAATCAACAATACAACTACCAGTGCTGTAAAGTACTTTAAATAGCTGGATAGTAGATATAGCTGAACTGTATTCATCGTATTACAAGAGGTATCGCTCTGTCCTGTAGATGTAACCTGTTAAGAATTGTATTTTTTTACATTATTAAGTTCTCAGAAACATATTTCTCTAGAATAGTCAGTGATATTTACATTAAATTGACCACATAATAATCCTAATCGGTTTGTTAAACCTCCCATTGTTTTGTTGCCTATTCTCTCAAGAATATGCCTTTTTATGCCCAGCATGTTCCAGTTTAGACAAAGATGAGTTTGGCCTAGGGCAAGTTAGTCTCTCACTTCAGCACGAAATCACTAGTGTTGATTGAGAGAACACAAAGCAGAAGGACCCCATTTAATGACTCAGTGGCATTTAGCTTGACGATCAGTGTGTGTGTGTGTATGTGTGTATGTGTGTATGTGTGTGTGTGTGTGTGTGTGTGTATGTGTGTGTGTGTGTGTATGTGTGTGTGTTTGTGTGTATGTGTGTGTGTATGTGTGTGTGTGTGTGTGTGTATGTGTGTATGTGTATGTGTGTGTGTGTGTGTGTGTGTGTGTGTGTGTGTGTATGTGTGTGTATATGTGTGTGTGTGTGTGTGTGTGTGTGTGTGTGTGTGTGTGTGTGTGTGTGTGTGTGTGTGTGTGTGTGTAACACCACTGCCTACCAACCCACCCATCATCTCACTATTGACTGACAAAGCAGACGGTTATGTAATGCTACTTTGTTATCCTAATAAAAAGGGATGAAGGCCTATATTCATCTTTTATTTAAATATTTTATTTAATCTTTACTAATAAAAACAACTATTTTTTTAAAGAGAGACCAGCATCAACCCATGAGTTTCAGACAATCAACCAGACAAAGATTTTATAAATGTAAAAAGCAGCAAAGAACATGTGAAGAACACGACATAAGTCCCAAAAAACTCAGTGCAACACTTCAAAAGGCAGGTCAGATCCATCACCCAGCCTGCCTTATCCATGGGTGTTTTGATCATTTGTCTTTGAGAACTATCAATTTCATTTCCATATCACTGAATGAGACTTAGAGGCTGTACTAGTATGTCCTATCAACTCATCATTAATACTCACATGATTACAATGAATAAACACATTACATTGACAGGTTTTACGGGATCGGTGTCCCTCCACCGGGACGGTTGAGCTAACGTGCGCTAATGTGATTAGCATGACATTGTAAGTAATTAGAAAATTTCCCAGGACAAAGTGTTAGGTGGGAGAGGCACAGGGGAACCCAAGAGCAGACTCAAATGAGGAAACTGGATGAATAAAATCAAAGTATTTATTACAAAAAACAGGGAGAGATGGAGCGCAGGCCAGAGGAAGCTCAGGTGGGTTGTAGGAAACTGGATGAATAAAAACAGGGAGAGATGGAGCGCAGGCCAGAGGAAGCTCAGGTGGGTTGTAGGAAACTGGATGAATAAAAACAGGGAGAGATGGAGCGCAGGCCAGAGGAAGCTCAGGTGGGTTGTAGGAAACTGGATGAATAAAAACAGGGAGAGATGGAGCGCAGGCCAGAGGAAGCTCAGGTGGGTTGTAGGAAATTGGATGAATAAAAACAGGGAGAGATGGAGCGCAGGCCAGAGGAAGCTCAGGTGGGTTGTAGGAAACTGGATGAATAAAAACAGGGAGAGATGGAGCGCAGGCCAGAGGAAGCTCAGGTGGGTTGTAGGAAACTGGATGAATAAAAACAGGGAGAGATGGAGCGCAGGCCAGAGGAAGCTCAGGTGGGTTGTAGGAAACTGGATGAATAAAAACAGGGAGAGATGGAGCGCAGGCCAGAGGAAGCTCAGGTGGGCTGTAGGAAACCAGATATGAAGGCTGAGGTTGGAGTGAACGGGATTGGAACAGGGTCCGGATGTGAATCCAAGGGATTAGTAGTGTGCCGAAACCACAACAGGGTAGGGTAGGGTAGGGTAAGGTAGGGTAGGGTAGGGTAGGGTAGGGTAGCGTAGCGTGGAACAGGAGACAGGGACCAGAGTCAGGGCGACGAAATGAGCAGAGATTACGTTCTGGCAGAGTGGAAGTGGCAGGACTGAGTATTTGTAGAGGTCTTGATTGTGGAATGGGTTGCAGCTGGTGGGGATCTGCTCTGACTTCAGCACACCTGTCTCCAACCACACAATCACACACACAGAGAGGGAGAGAGAGTGAGCGTGTACTGGGGGAGTAGCTGCGGGTCAAGGAGACACCGGATGAACACCAGAGGGTGTAGCAGGAGCAAATGTGACACATATCTGATATGGGCAGAAAGCTTAAATTCTTGTTAATCTAACTGCATTGTCCAATTTACAGTAGCTATTTCAGGGGAAAAAATACCTTGCTATTGTTTGAGGAGAGTGCACAACATTCATCTAATAATGCACTTACATGGTTCAATCTGAAACTTTGCACACCCTCTGCTGCCATCTAGTGGCCACCATCTAAATTGCGCTTAAACTGCAAATATTGCATTATGGCCTTTCTCTTGCATTTCAAAGATGATGGATATATATATATATAGGAGGTGGAACGGTGCTGGAGGTGGCGGTGCTGGAGGTGGCGGTGCTGGAAGTGGCGGTGCTGGAGGTGGCGGTGCTGGAGGTGGCGGTGCTGGAGCTGGAACTGTGTTGGAGCTGTCAAATCTGTGAGCAGCTGCTCTTGATCATTGTCATGAAGCCACACCCCTCACAGTATGGCTATTATATTGATCACAACTTTCCACATTATAGCAGGGGGTGTAAAGCCATAACACATACGTTTTTCCAGCAGCAGACTATGATCGATAATGTCAAAAGCTGCAATAATGTCAAAACAAGACGATATTGCCACTCCACAATCATTTTATCATCACTTTCTCTCAGCCAATCATCAGTCATTTGTGTAAGTGCTGTGCTAGTTGAGCATCCTTGCCTATAAGCAAGCTGAAATTCTGTGAAATATCATTGTATCTGGTCAAACACCATTTTTCCCAGAAGTTTACTAAGGGTTGGTAACAGACTGATTGGTCGGCTATTTGAGCCAGCAAAGGGAGCTTTACTATTCTTGGGTAGGGGAATGACTTTAGCTTCCCTCCAGGCCTGAGGTCACACTCTCTAGTAGGCTTAAATTGAAGATGTGGCAAATAGGAGTGGCAATATCGTCCGCTATTATCCTCAGTCATTTTCCATCCAGATTGTCAGACCCCGGTGGCTTGTCATTGTTGATAGACAACAATACTTCTTTTCATCTCCTCCACACTGACTTTACGGAATTCAAAAGTACAATTCTTGTCTTTCATAATTTAGTCAGATATACTTGTATTGTCAGCATTTGTTGCTGGCATGTCATCCCTAAGTTTGCTTATCTTGCCAATGAAAAAGTCATTAAAGTAGTTTGCAATATCAGTGGGCTTTGTGATGAATGAGCCATCTGATTCAATGAATGAAGGAGCCAAGTTGGCTTTTTTTTCCCAAAATGTCATTTAAACATAGTGGTGTGTCATTTTTTTACCCTTAAGACAACTCAAGGGTTGAGAGCCTTGGTCAGGGGCACATTGACAGATCTTTTACCTAGTCAGCTGGGGATTCAAACCAGTAACCTTTCAGTTACTGGCCCAACACTCTTTACCACTAGGCTACCTGCTACCCCTGTATGAGTCTTTGTTATTATCACTTTACAAATGTGGCCAGTGTGTACACGTCTTTCCATGTGGTTCCTGCCTTCTTCGTCTCACAAGGCGGTAGTAATGTGTAACTTCTCACGATCCTGGCTAGATTACAGGATATGGTTAGGTCAGCTCTCTGAACCAGCTCTGTGTTCTCTCAACAGAAGATTCGTGTCTACTTGGGCTCCTGAATGGCGCAGCGGTCTAAGGCACTGCATCTACAGTGCTAGAGGTCTCACTACAGATGGCCTGGTTCAAATCGAAGCTGTCTTACAACCAGCTGTGTTTGGGCGGTGCACAATTGGCCCAGTGTTGTCTGGGGTAGGCTATCATTGAAAATAAGAGTTTGTTCTTAACTGACTTGCCTAGTTCAATAAATAAAAGTGTTAAATAAGAGACATTATGTTTGTATGTAGGTTAACAAAACAGATGATACTACAAAGTCCTCAGGGGTGTGTTTTCAAAGATTTCTGTTTGTCATTAATCAAGACTATTGCCGTGCGTCTCCATACAGGAAGTGGATAAACAGTTTCTTTGATCATTTCTCTGCGTTTAATTTTTATCTTTATTTAACTAGGCAAGTCAGTTAATTATTATTAGTTATTTTCAATGACGGCCTGGGGTTTAACTGCCTGTTCAGGGGCAGAACAACAGATTTGTACCTTGTCAGCTCAGGGGTTTGAACTTGCAACCTTCCGGTTACTAGTCCAACACTCTAACCACTAGGCTACCCTGCCATTTATGACCACCTAGACAGGTGTAAAATAGCACGCATGACAATCATGTCCTCTTAAGAGTGTCACCCCTCCCTCTATGCCAAATCACAGATGAACAAGCCTAAGCATTTGAATTGCACACAACATGCTAAGAAAGTTATTGTAGGCTATATTTTACCTGAAAACACCATATATTATATAAATCTGTCTTTATTCTGTACATCGATGAGAAACAGTAGGTTTTAATGTAATTGCATGGGGCAGCGAATCTTCCCTAATGCTTGGATTTAAAGGGCTTTGAAAGATGCCGTTTCCCCCTGTTAAAAGTCGATTTCCTTTACTGTATGAATCACAGGAGGAATCATTACTAAGCTAGACTCTTTCATTATGAATCACAGGTGGAGTCATTACTAAGCTAGACTCTCATTATGAATCACAGGAGGAATCATTACTAAGCTAGACTCTTTCATTATGAATCACAGGCGGAGTCATTACTAAGCTAGACTCTTTCATTATGAATCACAGGCGGAGTCATTACTAAGCTAGACTCTTTCATTATGAATCACAGGCGGAGTCATTACTAAGCTTGACTCTTTCATTATGAATCACAGGCGGAGTCATTACTAAGCTTGACTCTCATTATGAATCACAGGCGAAGTCATTACTAAGCTAGACTCTCATTATGAATCACAGGCGGAGTCATTACTAAGCTAGACTCTTTCATTATGAATCACAGGCGGAGTCATTACTAAGCTAGACTCTCAATATGAATCACAGGAGGAATCATTACTAAGCTAGACTCTTTCATTATGAATCACAGGCGGAGTCATTACTAAGATAGCATTCATTTTAATGAAAGAGTCCAACTTCCTCTCTACCTCAGAGCCTCTGGTAGAATACACTGTACGTCCTACAGAGAGAAAACACATTGAAGGCAGGAACGTGTTACTTCAATTCATCCCACTAATGTAAAACATTCTCGTTGGGGGAAAAAAAAATGGCCTACAACAGATTCTCTACATCAGTCTACATCATTAAGCTTTCAATATTTTAAATCTGGTTGGTGTGATAATACATACACTGATGAAAGTTAAATTGGGCCTAGTAGGTGATAAATGCGATTGGGAAAATCTTGCACTCATCTAAAAGAGTAATACGAAGAGAGAAGAAAATGCATTAATAGAAATGTACTGGCTACACCCACATAGAAACCAAAATACCTTCACATGCCGTGTTTAAAAAAACACTTTAAATTAGATCGTTGATAACGGATGACTTTACTCCAGATTGCTCTCCCTTAGAATACATCTCTCTCTCACGCACCATCTCAGACACTGTATTGACTCTCCGAATGAAAAGACATTAACATAGATAACGGCCATTTTGAATTCTCATTAGTCGTCGGGGTTTCACTGCCAATCTGGAGACACTGTCGATATGTTATTAACAGTGGTGATCACGGCTAGTTATTAACGGGAGAAATAACATAGAAAATAAATCCAATCCTGAAAAAGGAATACCTGCTGTTTATCTTGTTGGGGACCATTGGGTTGTCTGTTTAACATTTTGTATCTAGTCGTTTGTGTCCACTTCCTGATAATGCATTTATTCTGAATAATGTTCTAGAGATAATATAGTCAACACTACTAAATGGAAAGCCACCTTTTAAAAGCGGGTTGCCTCTCACATCCAACCATTCATTAAACATGCTGTAGTACACTTAATTGTCTACATTTTCAACTATATATTATAGACACTTTTAAATCAATGTGCATTGGTACAGTTTCAATTCTATGATCTTGTTTAAGAGAAGTACATACCTTTTTTTTTTTTTTTAATTGAACCTTTATTTAACTAAGCAAAATCAGTTAAAGAACATATTCTTATTTACAATGACGCCCTATATACAAACAGTAGTTAACTAAAAAATAATGAGTGGTTCATTTTACAACACCACAATCTCTACACGTGAAGTCCTCGCCAAGATTCTGTCGTAGTGGTGCATAACGTCATGAGCATATGGGACATGAAACGATGGTGATGGTGATGAAGTTTCCCATTGTAACACACAAGGCTGACATCACAAATCGCATGCAAAGGCTGTCGAGCCTCAGCCCTTTATCCTACGCGTCCAAAACGGCACCCTGTTACCTATTTAGTGGACTACTTTTGATCTGGGGTTTGGGGGCCTATGAGGCTCGGGTCTAAAGTAGTGCCCTAAATAGGGAATAGGGTGCCATGTGGGACAAATCCCTTCTTTCCAGTCCTCCTGAAGTGGCTCTGACAGCCGGAGCATCTGCACCTCTGGGTTGTTGACAAGGGTCCTGAGAACCAGGCAGGAATGCTAGAGCGGCAGGCAGGGCCTTGTGCATTATCTTCCCCTGTCTAGTCACCCAGGAAGAAGCTCCTGACTGAGTCCCGAGCTCACTGATAGTGATAGGGAGTGTCAAAATGTGTTCGTTTACAGCCGGGAAAGTTCTGGCAGGCGGTTCTGTCAGCAACATCCTTGCACTCCCGACTTAAGAGTGACTGTTACGGACCACTGATGACAAACGATGTTGACACTGAGCTCAGCTCAGTGATTAATTGTGTTGTAGAGTTTACTGGAGGACTGAGGCCAAAACACACAGAGAGGAATAGTCCTGTTTGACACATAGTACTGTAATCCAAAACACACAGAGGAATAGCTCTGTTTGACACATAGTACTGTAATCCAAAACACACAGAGGAATAGCCCTGTTTGACACATAGTACTGTAATCCAAAACACACAGAGGAATAGCTCTGTTTGACACATAGTACTGTAATCCAAAATACACAGAGAGGAATAGCCCTGTTTGACACATAGTACTGTAATTCAAAACACACAGAGAGGAATAGCCCTGTTTGACACATAGTACTGTAATCCAAAACACACAGAGAGGAATAGCCCTGTTTGACACATAGTACTGTAATTCAAAACACACAGAGAGGAATAGCTCTTTTTGACACATAGTACTGTAATCCAAAACACACACATTGATTCTGTTGCCCCAGGCAAGCTCAATCAAACGAAAAGCGTTTGAAAGAAAATAAATACTATTTGAACCCAGGTCTGGCACTAGTCATAGTAACAGCTGATGACTGGGTTCAGCAGGGAGTTACCGCTGTTACGATAAATCAGTGAACACCGTGTCATCATACAGAGATCCTGAATTATCATTCAACATGTCATCCTCACCGAGGATTTGCAGTCCAATCTTCTTTCTACACCAACATGTCTATCAGTTTACTGATTTCACCTGTATTTCAACACTTTGGACTTCAACGTCAATCTCAGCTTTGTATAATCAAGGAAAACTAGTCTATTTATCATAGTGATTGAGGAGAAACTTTTAAAAAGGGAATAATATGCTCCATCAACATTAGACAACTATACAGAAAACCCTCAAACTGCTGAGAGAGAGAGAGTGTGTTGGCACCAGAATGATCGGCGTACCCCAAATCCAGAGATCGTGAGTTCAAATCACAGGTGTGGTCATATTGTCACAACGCCTGGAGTGGTGGGTGCGGAGTCAAACGCAGAGAGCAGAGAATACGGGGAAAACCAGACTTTATTTTGGTTTCCAATGCCAACGCCCAAAACAACAGGTGAAAATGATCACAAAATGTCCAACACAGGGCAGAGACGGACAGCAACAGAACACGCACAACCTGACTAACAGAAAACAAGCCCGCACAAAAACAGGCTTAAATGGTACTGAATCAAAAAACAAAATAAGAGACAGGTGCAACCAACAAGACCAAACAGAAAAGGAAAAGGGGATCGGTGGCAGCTAGTAGACCGGCGACGACGACCGCCGAGCGCCGCCCGAACAGGAAGACCGCCGCCCGAACACCTTCGTTGGAAGACGTGACACATATTGAAAAGTCAATACTAAGTTATCATGTTGTTGATTTAAAGATTTTTACACTATTTTAGCTGAATAACGTACAACTTACCTTAAAACACCCATACAATTTAATTACTTCCCTTACCCCCCAAAAAAACATGTTAAATTTGCAGTTGCAAAAATTGAAATAACTTTTTTCCACATGTTGAGTTGAACATTTCACGTGTAAAAACAAAAGAGACACGTGAGGTCAGTTGTTCACAATGTATTCAATATAGAGTTCACGTGTTAATAAAGCCACCTCTTCACACGTGAGGTCAGTTGTTCACAATGTATTCAATATAGAGTTCACGTGTTAATAAAGCCACCTCTTCACACGTGAGGTCAGTTGTTCACAATGTATTCAATATAGAGTTCACGTGTTAATAAAGCCACCTCTTCACACGTGAGGAGAATAACGTGTTTTCAACCCGCATGCGAATTGCAGAATTTTCGGGTATCATGTGAAAAACCCTCAGATGTGGAATTCAGTGGCGGTCGGTGCTGTTTAAGATTATGGAGGATGATTTTATTTTTCCCATGAGCATGGCCTTGTTTCTAATATAGCATATTGGATGACTGTCATTCATATTCCATTCACCCAGTTCAATGTAAGTGATAGGTTTAGGCTACTACATGATACCCATCATGAGCTTGCTACAACCTAGCCTATGAAGGAAAGTTTACAATGTAGGTGTATAGATCGAGAGATAAATTGGAGAAATTTGAGTAATCAAGGTAGCAGACAGTGACACATTCAATACCGCCTTGCACACTCTTGCCTGAATCTAGCTGATCTAGGGTGTAATCATTAGTCCAACAGTTGCAAACAAGAGTTTGTATTGGACAAATTCAGGTAGGTTTATCACCATTTCATTCCGTTTGCTTCCGTTTTTAAGAAACGTTTTCAACAGAATTGTTGGAATGAATACACCCCTAATCACCCACACTCACAGTTCACTTTCATCAATCAATCAAATGTATTTAATTCAATCAAATGTATTAATAAAGCCCTTTTTTTACATCAGCAGATGTCACAAAGTGCTATAAAGAAAACCCAGCCTAAAACACAAAACAACAAGCAATAACAGATGTAGAAGTGACTAGGAAAAACTCCCTAGAAAGCCCGGAACCTTTAAAGAAACCTAGAGAGGAACCAGGCTCTGAGGGGTGGCCAGTCCTCTTCTGGCTGTGCAGGATGGAGAGGAACCAGGCTCTGAGGGGTGGCCAGTCCTCTTCTGGCTGTGCCGGGTGGAGAGGAACCAGGCTCTGAGGGGTGGCCAGTCCTCTTCTGGCTGTGCAGGATGGAGAGGAACCAGGCTCTGAGGGGTGGCCAGTCCTCTTCTGGCTGTGCCGGGTGGAGAGGAACCAGGCTCTGAGGGGTGGCCAGTCCTCTTCTGGCTGTGCAGGATGGAGAGGAACCGGGCTCTGAGGGGTGGCCAGTCCTCTTCTGGCCGGATGCAGGATGGAGATTATACGAGTACATGGCCAAGATGTTCAAACATTCATAGATGACCAGCAGGGTCAAATAATAATCACAGTGGTTGTAGAGGGTGCAACAGGTCAGTGCCTCAGGAGTAAATGTCAGTTGGCTTTTCATAGCCACTTTCATAGCAGCCACATGCAAACAGTATCATCATTTTGTTTGATGTTGTTGTCTCACTTCATTGCACAACATAGCAACTGTCTGTGACCAGGCGAAAAATCCTTTCCAAGCCAAACCTTCATGCCATAACCGCTAACCACTACACACAGCCTACATCATTGTCACCGTATTAGCTAACGTCATACTAGTCAACATAGCTAATAGATCTAACTCGTTAGTAAACCCGCTACAATCATGCAGTACAGTGTACAGTCAGCAAGAAGGTTTAGCAGTTAAACCGGCGGGTCTCGGTGGCAATAAATTAATAAAACCAAAGGCTTCCCCTGACTTGGAAGAGTTCCAGTGTTGCATAGCCATAGCCAGCTAGCTAACATAGCATCCCTCTCTGTTGGATAGTCATAGCCAGCTAGCTAACATAGCATCCCTCTCTGTTGGATAGCCATAGCCAGCTAGCTAACATAGCATCCCTCTCTGTTGGATAGCCATAGCCAGCTAGCTAACATAGCATCCCTCTCTGTTGGATAGCCATAGCCAGCTAGCTAACATAGCATCCCTCTCTGTTGGATAGCCATAGCCAGCTAGCTAACATAGCGTCCCTCTCTGTTGGATAGCCATAGCCAGCTAGCTAACATAGCATCCCTCTCTGTTGGATAGCCATAGCCAGCTAGCTAACATAGCATCCCTCTCTGTTGGATAGCCATAGCCAGCTAGCTAACATAGCATCCCTCTCTGTTGGATAGCCATAGCCAGCTAGCTAACATAGCATCCCTCTCTGTTGGATAGCCATAGCCAGCTAGCTAACATAGCATCCCTCTCTGTTGGATAGCCATAGCCAGCTAGCTAACATAGCATCCCTCTCTGTTGGATAGCCATAGCCAGCTAGCTAACATAGTGTCCCTCTCTGTTGGATAGCCATAGCCAGCTAGCTAACATAGCGCCCCTCTCTGTTGGATAGTCTTGGCCATCTAGTTAACATAAATAGCCTTCCTCTCTGTTTGAGCCTGGTGTTTGAGTAGGTTTAACTAGCTAGCTGCAATAAGTAGCTACAGTAAGTAAGTAAAATAAATACAACAAAATATATCTGTTTCTCTCTCTCTCTCTCTCTGCTGCTTCTCCTTATTTTTTAAAGACATTAATTTGTTAAACTGTTTAACCATTGTCTTTATCTCTTTGAGTCAACTACTCACCACATTTTATACACTGCAGTGCTAGCTAGCTGTAGCATATGCTTTCAGTACTAGATTCATCATGTTATACACTGCAGTGCTAGCTAGCTGTAGCTTATGCTTTCAGTACTAGATTCATTCTCTGATCCTTTGATTGGGTGGACAACACGCCAGTTCATGCTACAAGAACTCTGATAGGTTGGAAGACGTCCTCTGGGAAGTCATCATGGAAGGGGATGAGAAGTATTGTATGGAAGTCAATGCATTCAGATGAGGATAGAGGCTTGCCGTCCTCCTGCCACACCATGGTGCTACCCTACAGAGTGCCGCTGAGGCTACTGTAGATCTTCATAGCAAAACAGTGTGTTTTAATCAGTTATTTGGCGACGTGAATATATTTAGTATAGTTTATTTAAAAATATAACTTTTTTAGTGTTTCACAATTTTGGATTTTTATGAAATTCACTGAGTAAAATGGTCCTCCCCTTCCTCCTCTGAGGAGTCGCCACTGACTGAAAAACTCTCACGTGAAAATGTTACTTTTACTTTCACATGTGAAAATCTAACTTTCTCATGTGAAATTCAAATTGGCACTTTCACATGTGAAAATCTTGCAAATGTTGTCACCCGTAGTTTCATGTTATCACATGTTGCTTTTACATAAGTCATGAAACACGTGATCACATGTGAAATTCATGTGGTTTTTCCTTAAGGGGTGCTAGTCGTCCGTCCATTCTTCACTATACACTGATCTGCATTCTTCAGTGCCAGTAGACAACGATAGTTCTCTTGATATCTGTCCAACCATTTCTTGCCCTGTGTTACACTATGTTTAGTTTGAATACAATAACGTTTGATTTAATTGAATGACATATTGTTTCAGAATACTGCTTTTATTCCCAGCATGCACCTCAGAACTAAAGAACACTGCTGACATATGTCAACAATGAAATACTGAAACACTTAAACCCATCAAAATGGTGGATCCGATGCCAAGCATAATCTTCAAGGCAAAGGATCAAACTGCAATCAGGAACAAGGGAGAGAACTTTCCCACACTCCTGTTCCTTCATAAAGACGGATAATATTGACTAATTCTTTCAAATTACCCAAACATCATGTAGCCCTTTCATTTCAGCAGACGGTTTCATCTCTGTCTGGAGTATTTGCTGTCATATCATGTCTGAAACACTCCTCTGGCTTTGACAGTACATTGTCTATTGAAGAGCCATAAAAGGCTTGGTTTGATGGACGATGACTTGGGGCATCTCTCTTTGTTGTGGGCTGGTGATGATGAAGTGAGATGTGAGGAGAAGACAGCGTGAATGGAAGATGTCAGAGATTTTCTGGTGTGTGTGTGTGTGTGTGTGTGTGTGTGTGTGTGTGTGTGTGTGTGTGTGTGTGTGTGTGTGTGTGTGTGTGTGTGTGTGTGTGTGTGTGTGTGTGTGTGTGTGTGTGTGTGTGTGTGTGTGTGTCATGTGAATGGCAGGTGTTATTATTAGTCTGTGATCATTCTGAAAGGATAACAAAGTAAACACAGAAAACAGATTCAATTTTACCGTAATGTCTGTAATAATAACGCAAAAATGTAAAATGTTGGTCCCATGTTTCAGGAGCTGAAATAAAAGATCCCAGAAATGTTTCATATGCACAAAAAGCTTATTTCTCTAAAATATTGTTTACATCTCTGTTAGTGAGAATTGCTCCTTCGCCAAGATAATCCATCCACCTGACATATGTCATATATCAATAAGCTGACTAAACGGCATGATCATTACACAGGTGCACCTTGTGCTGCGGACAATAATAGGTCACTCTAAAATGAGTAGTTTTGTCACACACCACCACAATGTCACAGATGTCTCAAGTTTTAAGGGAGTGTGCAATTGGCATGTTGACAACAGGAATGTCCACCAGAGCTGTTGCCAGAGAATTGAATGTTAATTTCCCGACCATAAGCCGCCTCCAACATCATTTTAGAGACTGTTTCATTCCTGAACCTATTTGTCAGAATCAGGTACCTCTACTGGCATGAAACATCATTTTAACTCTTTGCAATGTAATTTTTTTTTAGTTAATTCGAGTTCCCCCCCTCTGTAAGTATCATGCCCCCTTAAAAAAAATGTGGCCTAATGTGAAAACGTTGATTTTCAACCCATGCCTGATATTCTAAGAATTGATTCAACCCCGGTTTATGATTTACGCAACATTGTAGCCTAGAGACCAGCTTGTGGCAGTTGTTGTGGTGTGAGAGAGAAGCTCGCCTGTATCTCTCACAGAACCAGAATGTGATTCACTTTCTAGGATCTCTCTCCCTCTCGCTAGTCTGATAGACATGAGCCTGCAACTCTCATCTCTCCTGCGTTGCACTTGATCATTTATTTCCTTATAGAATCATAGCCATGGGTAGAATGTTGTCAGCGAACAGCATGCAGCCAAAACAGGCCTTTCGCAATATGTCAAACACAATTGTGGGATAGCACAGGTTGGAAAGCAAATGGCTCCTGCTGAAACAAAAAATACTATTCTGTCTGTAGGCTAGCTGATCAACTTCCAAATAGGCCTAACATCCAAATAGGCCTATGGAGTGAACAGCATTGTTTTTACAAACTAAAACGAAAGAGAGAGGCTTTTGGCTGGCCATCGCTGGTGAGTGAGCTGCAAATCCTTGGGTGAGTCAGTGAAACTGGAAAGCATTTTTAGGACTATACACCTGGTCCAGGCTGGATTCAAGACCAGATCGTTTTTTATTGATCTCACATTCAAATCAAATGTATTTATATAGCCCTTTGTACATCAGCTGATATCTCAAAGTGCTGTACAGAAACACAGCCTAAAACCCCAAACAGCAAGCAATGTAGGTGTAGAAGCATGGTGGCTAGGAAAAACACCCTAGAAAGGCCAAAACCTAGGAAGAAACCTAGAGAGGAACCAGGCTATGTGGGGTGGCCAGTCCTCTTCAGGTTGTGCCGGGTGGAGATTATAACAGAACATGGCCAAGATGTTCAAACATTCATAGATGACCAGCAGGGTCAAATAATAATAATCACAGTAGTTGCCGAGGGTGCAGCAAGTCAGCACCTCAGGAGTAAATGTCAGTTGGCTTTTCATAGCAGATCATTAAGAGTATCTCTACCACTCCTGCTGTCTCTGGAGAGTTGAAAACAGCAGGTCTGGTACAGGTAGCACGTCCGGTGAACAGGTCAGGATTCCATAGCCGCAGGCAGAACAGTTGAAACTGGAACAACAGCTCGGCCAGGTGGACTGGGGACAGCAAGGAGTCATCATGCCAGGTAGTCCTGAGGCATTGTCCTAGGGCTCAGGTCCTCCGAGAGAGAGAAAGAAAGAGAATTAGAGAGAGCATACTTAAATTCACACAGGACACCGGATAAGACAGGAGAAGTACTCCAGATATAACAAACTGACCCTAGCCCCCCGACACAAACTACTGCAGCATAAATAATGGAGGCTGAGACAGGAGGGGTCAGGAGACACTGTGGCCACATCCGATGATAACCCCGGATAGGGCCAAACAGGAAGGATATAACCCCACCCACATTCTCATTTTGTCGGTGTCAAAGTAGCTTGACATTTAAATAACTTGTGTGGTATTTTTTTTTAATTCTGCGAAAGTCTCCAGTCATGTAAAATGACACAGAATTGCATGAAATGCGTTTATGAAAGGCTCAGTTTTTCCCGGACCCTAGGCTACAATCGCCTCTACTCTTCTGCTCTAGTCTAGACTGCTACCACATGGGATGATATGCATGCAGTGATTTATTATAAAGGGGATTTTCTGGTATCTCAGAGCTTCCCAGGTCACCTCCCTCTCGCTGTTTTCCGGCACCTCACGATTGACAAATTAAGCACTGCTGCAGACCATGTGTAACCACGCCAACCCAGAACCTCCACATCCAGCTTCTTCACCTGCAGGATAGTCTGAGACTCGCCACCTGGACAGCTGATGGAACTATGGGTTTGTACAACCAAAAGAATTTCTGCAAAAACAGTCAGAAACTTTCTCAGAGAAGCTCATCTACGTGCTCGTCGTCCTAACCACGGTCTTGACCTGACTGCAGTTTGGCATCGTATCTGACTTCAGTGGGCAAATGCTCACCTTCAATGGCCACTGGCATACTGGAGATGTGTGCTCTTCACATATGAAATCCCGGTTTCAACTGTACCGGTTAGATAGCGGTTTGCTGATGTCAACGCTGTGAACAGAGGGAACAGTGACGAGATCCTGAGGCCCATTGTCGTGCCATTCATCTGCCGCCATCACTTAATGTTTTAGCGTGATAACACATTTCACAAGGATCTGTACACAATTCCTAGAAGCTGAAAACGTCCCAGTTCTTCCATGGCCTGCATACTCAACAGACATGTCACCCACTGAGCATGTGTGGGATGCTCTGGATCGACGTGTACGACAGCGTGTTCCAATTCCTGCCAATATCCACCGACTTCGCACATTGAAAAGGAGTGAGACAACATTCCACAGGCCACAATCAACAGCCTGATCAACTCTATGAGAAGGAGATGTGTTGCGCTGCATGAGGCAAGTGGTCACACAAGATACTGACTGGTTTTCTGATCCACACTCCTACCTTTTTGCATATCTGTATTCCCAGTCATGTGAAATCCATAGCCTAGGGCTTTATTTTTATTTATTTCAATTGACTGATTTCCCCATATGAATTGTAACTGAAGTAAAATCTTAGAAATTGTTTCATGTTGCGTTTTAGATTTTTGTTCAGTGTAGCTTAGCTGTAGAATGGTTTCACATTGTACATCACTATGATGTCTAACGACTTGTCCAAAGTGTCATTCTGATAACCCATTCATATGTAAAGCAACATACAGTAAACCATAGCAACGTACAGTAAACCATAGCAACGTACAGTAAACCATAGCAACGTACAGTAAACCATAGCAACGTACAGTAAACCATAGCAACGTACAGTAAACCATAGCAAAGTACAGTGAACCATAGCAACGTACAGTAAACCATAGCAACGTACAGTAAACCATAGCAACATACAGTAAACCATAGCAAAGTACAGTGAACCATAGCAACATACAGTAAACCATAGCAACATACAGTAAACCATAGCAACGTACAGTAAACCATAGCAACATACAGTAAACCATAGCAACATACAGTAAACCATAGCAACATACAGTAAACCATAGCAAAGTACAGTGAACCATAGCAACATACAGTAAACCATAGCAACGTACAGTAAACCATAGCAACGTACAGCACGCCGTACAGCACACCGTACCATACATAACAATTACCGAGACCACTTGTAGCCTACCATACATTGTAAAAAACAAAAAACAATCCTGTTGTTTTTATGGTAACTTACAGGCTGCCAGTTACCTGTAAGTTACTGTAAACAAAGGTACAGTATATTACCGTAAATTCCAAGGAAACTTTGGTTTAAAGAACATTACCTTCAACTGTAAAAAACAACAGGATTTTTATACAGTGTATCCCGAGTGTTTCTACACCTATAAGCTCGATTTTAAAAATATTGAATGTACTGTAGATATACTATTTATGTATTTATTAATTTATATATTCATGTCTTAGAGCAGTATGTTCTTTGCTGTTTTTTCTTTTAGCTTTTGAGTTATGCAACAGCACCGTGGGAATCCCTGTGTTCTTGATTTAGACCAGACTAAATCCCAGACTAAATCCCGTACACACTAAATCAAAGCTGCTATGATAATTTTGAGTTATGCCACAGCACCGTGGGAATCCCTGTGTTCTTGATTTAGACCAGACTAAATCCCAGACTAAATCCCGTACACACTAAATCAAAGCTGCTATGATAATTTTGAGTTATGCCACAGTACCGTGGGAATCCCTGTGTTCTTGATTTAGACCAGACTAAATCCCAGACTAAATCCCGTACACACTAAATCAAAGCTGCTGTGATCATGGGAAAGTAAACGTCTACTTGGTGTCCATTTTGGCTTCTTCAATTAGATTGCTTACAGTATACCTGACCAGCCTCGGGCACTGCCTTGCCTGGTTGCCAACTTGTATGTTTCAATAAGAGTGGGAGGTTGTATTGTAATGTATCCTATAGGGAGGCTGTCAAAGAGAAATATTTGAGTTGTAGCAGAACTCCTTTTGGCAGAATGAGACGTCTCGAGTAACCTTCTGAAGTTCAGATCAATGACTATGATATACCATACCATTACAACAGTGCTATAGATCACTATGTATTGTCTTGTGTCTGATACTTCAGTATCCTCTCGCTCCATTTCAGTTAGTTTCAGTTGCAGTCAATTGACATTCGGGAAGTCTTGTTTACAATGGCTTACATCAATCAAGCTTCTTGAGACTTACCGTTAAGTGGCAATATTAGATGCTATTATCCTCACACAATACTGTGTTGAAAAGTGGTTTTATTCGTTACATATTACATAACATATTAAACTTAGGGGAAATAAATAGCTAGAGTAATCGTATAACCAAGGTGAGAAGGTGATCCATACTCTTTAAGTGTTTAATTGAAGGTCACACGGGAGAAATCCGTTGAAGTCTTTTGGGTGGAGAAAATTCACTAGGTGTTCTAGAACATTCATCAACTTTATTCAGCGATCAATGTACATGTTCATACGTTGGTTTGTTGACTGGTTTCTTGAGGTTGTTGTCATCCCTCTTTTGAGTTTGGGATAACGGGACGATAACCCTGATACTTAAGCGATGATACTTAACACGAAGCATCGGAAGATTCGACGAGAACTTTTATACTTACAGTATGCCTACCAGTTAACCAGTTAAATTTACCAGGTCAACAAAACGGAATAGGTAGTATGCATGTCTTTAAAAAGAATATGAAGATTTATTGAGAAGATTAATATGGCATGGGACCTCTGATCTAGTCTCACAAATATAGCGTGCTCTAAAAGGCAGCCAGGTCTTGGGTTAGCTGGGATTCTCTGCTGGTTCCACAACATCTGTTCAGGCACCTACTCTGTTGATATATTAGCAGTGACTCGCACAGTAAGAGCTGGTCAGGTGTTTTCAGCTTGAGCCAGGAAAACATCCAAAACAACCCTGTGCTCTAAACGGTCCAGTTCAACTGAATTTAAATGTATGAGTCACCAGCCGTTTTCACTGATAGTAAAACACACAGATAATGTCTGACTGGCTGGCTGCTTGAGTTGCAGGTGGCGAGGGATATGTCTAGACATGTCCCAAATGGCACCCTATTTCGTACATAGTGCACTACTTTTGACCAGAGCTCGGTGGGCTTGTTAGGGAATAGGGTGCCACTTGGGACGCATCCCCATTATTGCTTAGTGGTGTAGTTGCAAACAAACTGGAAATGTAATTGATTTCAGATGAGGGAGAAAAGGAATGTCTCGTCATATCCTGACATCTCCATGGAACGCCTGTTGGCTAGAAGATAGAATTCACACACTAAATCATAGTGAATAAGGGGATTTGTGATGCTAATTCATTTTTAGGAATATTGGGACATCGGAAGAGTTATAAAACAATTTTACCTCTCTCACAAGTAGGGTACAGTAGTAGGGTACAATAGTAGGGTACAGTAGGCTACAGTAGTAGGGTACAGTAGTAGGGTAAAGTAGTAGGGTACAGTAGTAGGGTACAAAAAAAATCAAAACAAAAGCTCAAACTCAGTATTGTGGCTGGTAAAAGCAAAGTGACACACACACACACACACACACACAGTACCCAAACCTGTTCAGTGTGGGGAAATGTATTTCAGTTGTACCGTGGTGTTGATGCTGATCTCAACCTCAGGGTATTTTACCAGGGCAGTAGAATCACACCTCAGGGTATTTAACCAGGGCAGTAGTATCACACCTCAGGGTATTTTACCAGGGCAGTAGAATCACACCTCAGGGTATTTAACCAGGGCAGTAGTATCACACCTCAGGGTTTTTTACCAGGGCAGTAGAATCACACCTCGGGGTATTTAACCAGGGCAGTAGTATCACACCTCAGGGTATTTAACCAGGGCAGTAGAATCACACCTCATGGTATTTAACCAGGGCAGTTACATATAACAGCAGCTTTGTGTTATAACAGGCAGCTTTGTGTGATAACAGGCAGCTTTGTGTTATAACAGGCAGCTTTGTGTGATAACAGGCAGCTTTGTGTTATAACAGGCAGCTTTGTGTGATAACAGGCAGCTTTGTGTGATAACAGGCAGCTTTGTGTGATAACAGGCAGCTTTGTGTTATAACAGGCAGCTTTGTGTGATAACAGGCAGCTTTGTGTGATAACAGGCAGCTTTGTGTGATAACAGGCAGCTTTGTGTGATAACAGGCAGCTTTGTGTGATAACAGGCAGCTTTGTGTGATAACAGGCAGCTTTGTGTTATAACAGGCAGCTTTGTTATAACAGGCAGCTTTGTGTGATAACAGGCAGCTTTGTGTGATAACAGGCAGCTTTGTGTGATAACAGGCAGCTTTGTGTGATAACAGGCAGCTTTGTGTGATAACAGGCAGCTTTGTGTGATAACAGGCAGCTTTGTGTGATAACAGGCAACTGTGTGATAACAGGCAGCTTTGTGTGATAACAGGCAGCTTTGTGTGATAACAGGCAGCTTTGTGTGATAACAGGCAGCTTTGTGTTATAACAGGCAGCTTTGTGTGATAACAGGCAGCTTTGTGTGATAACAGGCAGCTTTGTGTGATAAAAGGCAGCTTTGTGTGATAACAGGCAGCGTTGTGTGATAACAGGCAGCGTTGTGTTATAACAGGCAGCTTTGTGTTATAAACAGGCAGCTTTGTGTTATAAACAGGCAGCGTTATGCTATTACAGGCTGCACTCTGTCTTTTAAAGCCACCTGGTCTACATGTCCTGCAACGTGCAAGATGTCGGGAGTAAAGAGAGTGAGCGAGTTTAAAACAGAGCCTGGTTTGAACTGGGAGGATAATGCAGTCAGTCGGGACTTATGTTATGACATGTTGACGACACAGGGCCGGCACTCTCAGTTACTGGTCCACTATGTTGTTATTGGGCCGGCATTCTCAGCTGTAAGCAGCCGATGATTTCTAGACATCCAGTGAACTCTAGCAGGCATAAGCAAAAGTCAGTTCCTGTTGTGATGGCTGCAGAACAGACCAGGGTTCAATTTCTATTTGAAATCATTTCAAATACTTTGTATGGGCTTGATTGAGCGTTCCTGGCACAATGGAACCAATGGAACCAAACCCCCCCCCCCCCCCCCCCCCCCCACACACACACACTTATCTGCCACTCTAGGCAGACTAGAACAATCACTCAAAGTATTTAAAAGATTTCGAATAGCATTTGAACCCAGGTCTGCTGCATGCTTGATGAATTCCCCCCCCCCCCCCACCTCCATTCATGCCAAAGTATTTCACACAGCAATTAGCTCCATCCTCATTTAGTCTGCAATCCCAGAGGGTAAGGAAAGTAATTCATCAACCTCACTACACTTAATTATTCAGCTTCGGTTTCAGGTAGAGATGTTGTAATAGACTAGTCAGTTACTGGTCCACTATGTTATTATAGACTAGTCAGTTACTGGTCCACTATGTTGTTATAGACTAGTCAGTTACTGGTCCACTATGTTATTATAGACTAGTCAGTTACTGGTCCACTATGTTATTATAGACTAGTCAGTTACTGGTCCACTATGTTATTATAGACTAGTCAGTTACTGGTCCACTATGTTGTAATAGACTAGTCAGTTACTGGTCCACTATGTTGTTATAGACTAGTCAGTTACTGGTACACTATGTTATTATAGACTAGTCAGTTACTGGTCCACTATGTTGTTATAGACTAGTCAGTTACTGGTCCACTATGTTGTTATAGACTAGTCAGTTACTGGTCCACTATGTTGTTATAGACTAGTCAGTTACTGGTACACTATGTTAATATAGACTAGTCAGTTACTGGTCCACTATGTTGTTATAGACTAGTCAGTTACTGGTCCACTATGTTGTTATAGACTAGTCAGTTACTGGTCCACTATGTTGTTATAGACTAGTCAGTTACTGGTCCACTATGTTGTTATAGACTAGTCAGTTACTGGTCCACTATGTTATTATAGACTAGTCAGTTACTGGTACACTATGTTATTATAGACTAGTCAGTTACTGGTCCACTATGTTGTTATAGACTAGTCAGTTACTGGTCCACTATGTTGTTATAGACTAGTCAGTTACTGGTCCACTATGTTAATATAGACTAGTCAGTTACTGGTACACTATGTTATTATAGACTAGTCAGTTACTGGTCCACTATGTTGTTATAGACTAGTCAGTTACTGGTCCACTATGTTATTATAGACTAGTCAGTTACTGGTCCACTATGTTATTATAGACTAGTCAGTTACTGGTCCACTATGTTGTTATAGACTAGTCAGTTACTGGTCCACTATGTTATTATAGACTAGTCAGTTACTGGTACACTATGTTATTATAGACTAGTCAGTTACTGGTCCACTATGTTGTTATAGACTAGTCAGTTACTGGTCCACTATGTTGTAATAGACTAGTCAGTTACTGGTCCACTATGTTATTATAGACTAGTCAGTTACTGGTCCACTATGTTGTAATAGACTAGTCAGTTACTGGTCCACTATGTTGTTATAGACTAGTCAGTTACTGGTCCACTATGTTGTTATAGACTAGTCAGTTACTGGTCCACTATGTTGTTATAGACTAGTCAGTTACTGGTCCACTATGTTGTTATAGACTAGTCAGTTACTGGTCCACTATGTTGTTATAGACTAGTCAGTTACTGGTCCACTATGTTGTTATAGACTAGTCAGTTACTGGTCCACTATGTTGTTATAGACTAGTCAGTTACTGGTCCACTATGTTATTATAGACTAGTCAGTTACTGGTCCACTATGTTATTATAGACTAGTCAGTTACTGGTACACTATGTTATTATAGACTAGTCAGTTACTGGTCCACTATGTTATTATAGACTAGTCAGTTACTGGTCCACTATGTTATTATAGACTAGTCAGTTACTGGTACACTATGTTATTATAGACTAGTCAGTTACTGGTCCACTATGTTATTATAGACTAGTCAGTTACTGGTCCACTATGTTATTATAGACTAGTCAGTTACTGGTCCACTATGTTGTTATAGACTAGTCAGTTACTGGTACACTATGTTATTATAGACTAGTCAGTTACTGGTCCACTATGTTATTATAGACTAGTCAGTTACTGGTCCACTATGTTATTATAGACTAGTCAGTTACTGGTCCACTATGTTGTTATAGACTAGTCAGTTACTGGTCCACTATGTTATTATAGACTAGTCAGTTACTGGTCCACTATGTTAATATAGACTAGTCAGTTACTGGTCCACTATGTTGTTATAGACTAGTCAGTTACTGGTCCACTATGTTATTATAGACTAGTCAGTTACTGGTCCACTATGTTATTATAGACTAGTCAGTTACTGGTCCACTATGTTAATATAGACTAGTCAGTTACTGGTCCACTATGTTATTATAGACTAGTCAGTTACTGGTCCACTATGTTATTATAGACTAGTCAGTTACTGGTCCACTATGTTATTATAGACTAGTCAGTTACTGGTCCACTATGTTGTTATAGACTAGTCAGTTACTGGTCCACTATGTTGTTATAGACTAGTCAGTTACTGGTCCACTATGTTGTTATAGACTAGTCAGTTACTGGTACACTATGTTGTAATAGACTAGTCAGTTACTGGTCCACTATGTTATTATAGACTAGTCAGTTACTGGTCCACTATGTTGTTATAGACTAGTCAGTTACTGGTACACTATGTTATTATAGACTAGTCAGTTACTGGTACACTATGTTATTATAGACTAGTCAGTTACTGGTCCACTATGTTGTTATAGACTAGTCAGTTACTGGTCCACTATGTTATTATAGACTAGTCAGTTACTGGTCCACTATGTTGTTATAGACTAGTCAGTTACTGGTCCACTATGTTATTATAGACTAGTCAGTTACTGGTCCACTATGTTGTAATAGACTAGTCAGTTACTGGTCCACTATGTTGTTATAGACTAGTCAGTTACTGGTCCACTATGTTATTATAGACTAGTCAGTTACTGGTCCACTATGTTGTTATAGACTAGTCAGTTACTGGTCCACTATGTTGTTATAGACTAGTCAGTTACTGGTACACTATGTTGTTATAGACTAGTCAGTTACTGGTCCACTATGTTATTATAGACTAGTCAGTTACTGGTCCACTATGTTATTATAGACTAGTCAGTTACTGGTCCACTATGTTGTTATAGACTAGTCAGTTACTGGTCCACTATGTTGTTATAGACTAGTCAGTTACTGGTCCACTATGTTATTATAGACTAGTCAGTTACTGGTACACTATGTTGTTATAGACTAGTCAGTTACTGGTCCACTATGTTGTTATAGACTAGTCAGTTACTGGTACACTATGTTGTTATAGACTAGTCAGTTACTGGTCCACTATGTTGTTATAGACTAGTCAGTTACTGGTCCACTATGTTGTTATAGACTAGTCAGTTTCTGGTCCACTATGTTATTATAGACTAGTCAGTTACTGGTCCACTATGTTATTATAGACTAGTCAGTTACTGGTCCACTATGTTATTATAGACTAGTCAGTTACTGGTCCACTATGTTATTATAGACTAGTCAGTTACTGGTCCACTATGTTATTATAGACTAGTCAGTTACTGGTCCACTATGTTGTTATAGACTAGTCAGTTACTGGTCCACTATGTTGTTATAGACTAGTCAGTTACTGGTCCACTATGTTGTTATAGACTAGTCAGTTACTGGTCCACTATGTTGTTATAGACTAGTCAGTTACTGGTCCACTATGTTGTTATAGACTAGTCAGTTACTGGTCCACTATGTTATTATAGACTAGTCAGTTACTGGTCCACTATGTTATTATAGACTAGTCAGTTACTGGTCCACTATGTTGTTATAGACTAGTCAGTTACTGGTCCACTATGTTGTTATAGACTAGTCAGTTACTGGTCCACTATGTTAATATAGACTAGTCAGTTACTGGTCCACTATGTTAATATAGACTAGTCAGTTACTGGTCCACTATGTTGTTATAGACTAGTCAGTTACTGGTCCACTATGTTATTATAGACTAGTCAGTTACTGGTCCACTATGTTGTTATAGACTAGTCCGTTTCTGGTCCACTATGTTATTATAGACTAGTCAGTTACTGGTCCACTATGTTGTTATAGACTAGTCAGTTACTGGTCCACTATGTTGTTATAGACTAGTCAGTTACTGGTCCACTATGTTGTTATAGACTAGTCAGTTACTGGTCCACTATGTTGTTATAGACTAGTCAGTTTCTGGTCCACTATGTTGTTATAGACTAGTCAGTTACTGGTCCACTATGTTGTTATTGGCTAGTCAGTTACTGGTCCACTATGTTATTATAGACTAGTCAGTTACTGGTCCACTATGTTGTTATAGACTAGTCAGTTACTGGTCCACTATGTTGTTATAGACTAGTCAGTTACTGGTCCACTATGTTGTTATAGACTAGTCAGTTACTGGTCCACTATGTTGTAATAGACTAGTCAGTTACTGGTCCACTATGTTATTATAGATTAGTCAGTTACTGGTCCACTATGTTATTATAGACTAGTCAGTTACTGGTCCACTATGTTATTATAGACTAGTCAGTTACTGGTCCACTATGTTAATATAGACTAGTCAGTTACTGGTCCACTATGTTGTTATAGATTAGTCAGTTACTGGTCCACTATGTTGTTATAGACTAGTCAGTTACTGGTCCACTATGTTATTATAGACTAGTCAGTTACTGGTCCACTATGTTGTTATAGACTAGTCAGTTACTGGTACACTATGTTATTATAGACTAGTCAGTTACTGGTCCACTATGTTGTTATAGACTAGTCAGTTACTGGTCCACTATGTTGTTATAGACTAGTCAGTTACTGGTCCACTATGTTATTATAGACTAGTCAGTTACTGGTCCACTATGTTATTATAGACTAGTCAGTTACTGGTCCACTATGTTATAAACTAGTCAGTTACTGGTCCACTATGTTATAGACTAGTCAGTTACTGGTCCACTATGTTGTTATAGACTAGTCAGTTACTGGTCCACTATGTTATTATAGACTAGTCAGTTACTGGTCCACTATGTTATTATAGACTAGTCAGTTACTGGTCCACTATGTTATTATAGACTAGTCAGTTACTGGTCCACTATGTTATTATAGACTAGTCAGTTACTGGTCCACTATGTTATTATAGACTAGTCAGTTACTGGTCCACTATGTTATTATAGACTAGTCAGTTACTGGTCCACTATGTTATTATAGACTAGTCAGTTACTGGTCCACTATGTTATTATAGACTAGTCAGTTACTGGTCCACTATGTTATAGACTAGTCAGTTACTGGTACACTATGTTATTATAGACTAGTCAGTTACTGGTCCACTATGTTATTATAGACTAGTCAGTTACTGGTCCACTATGTTATTATAGACTAGTCAGTTACTGGTCCACTATGTTATTATAGACTAGTCAGTTACTGGTCCACTATGTTATTATAGACTAGTCAGTTACTGGTCCACTATGTTATTATAGACTAGTCAGTTACTGGTCCACTATGTTATTATAGACTAGTCAGTTACTGGTCCACTATGTTATTATAGACTAGTCAGTTACTGGTCCACTATGTTATTATAGACTAGTCAGTTACTGGTCCACTATGTTATTATAGACTAGTCAGTTACTGGTCCACTATGTTATTATAGACTAGTCAGTTACTGGTCCACTATGTTGTTATAGACTAGTCAGTTACTGGTCCACTATGTTATTATAGACTAGTCAGTTACTGGTCCACTATGTTGTTATAGACTAGTCAGTTACTGGTCCACTATGTTGTTATAGACTAGTCAGTTACTGGTCCACTATGTTATTATAGACTAGTCAGTTACTGGTCCACTATGTTATTATAGACTAGTCAGTTACTGGTCCACTATGTTATTATAGACTAGTCAGTTACTGGTCCACTATGTTGTTATAGACTAGTCAGTTACTGGTCCACTATGTTATTATAGACTAGTCAGTTACTGGTCCACTATGTTATAGATAGTCAGTTACTGGTCCACTATGTTATATAGACTAGTCAGTTACTGGTCCACTATGTTAATATAGACTAGTCAGTTACTGGTCCACTATGTTATTATAGACTAGTCAGTTACTGGTCCACTATGTTATTATAGACTAGTCAGTTACTGGTCCACTATGTTATTATAGACTAGTCAGTTACTGGTCCACTATGTTGTTATAGACTAGTCAGTTACTGGTCCACTATGTTATTATAGACTAGTCAGTTACTGGTCCACTATGTTATTATAGACTAGTCAGTTACTGGTCCACTATGTTATTATAGACTAGTCAGTTACTGGTCCACTATGTTATAAACTAGTCAGTTACTGGTCCACTATGTTATTATAGACTAGTCAGTTACTGGTCCACTATGTTGTTATAGACTAGTCAGTTTCTGGTACACTATGTTATTATAGACTAGTCAGTTACTGGTCCACTATGTTGTTATAGACTAGTCAGTTACTGGTCCACTATGTTGTTATAGACTAGTCAGTTACTGGTCCACTATGTTATTATAGACTAGTCAGTTACTGGTCCACTATGTTATTATAGACTAGTCAGTTACTGGTACACTATGTTGTTATAGACTAGTCAGTTACTGGTACACTATGTTATTATAGACTAGTCAGTTACTGGTCCACTATGTTATTATAGACTAGTCAGTTACTGGTCCACTATGTTAATATAGACTAGTCAGTTACTGGTACACTATGTTATTATAGACTAGTCAGTTACTGGTCCACTATGTTAATATAGACTAGTCAGTTACTGGTCCACTATGTTGTTATAGACTAGTCAGTTACTGGTCCACTATGTTGTTATAGACTAGTCAGTTACTGGTCCACTATGTTATTATAGATTAGTCAGTTACTGGTCCACTATGTTAATATAGACTAGTCAGTTACTGGTCCACTATGTTAATATAGACTAGTCAGTTACTGGTCCACTATGTTATTATAGACTAGTCAGTTACTGGTCCACTATGTTATTATAGACTAGTCAGTTACTGGTCCACTATGTTATTATAGACTAGTCAGTTACTGGTCCACTATGTTATTATAGACTAGTCAGTTACTGGTCCACTATGTTGTTATAGACTAGTCAGTTACTGGTCCACTATGTTATTATAGACTAGTCAGTTACTGGTCCACTATGTTATTATAGACTAGTCAGTTACTGGTCCACTATGTTATTATAGACTAGTCAGTTACTGGTCCACTATGTTATAAACTAGTCAGTTACTGGTCCACTATGTTATTATAGACTAGTCAGTTACTGGTCCACTATGTTGTTATAGACTAGTCAGTTTCTGGTACACTATGTTATTATAGACTAGTCAGTTACTGGTCCACTATGTTGTTATAGACTAGTCAGTTACTGGTCCACTATGTTGTTATAGACTAGTCAGTTACTGGTCCACTATGTTATTATAGACTAGTCAGTTACTGGTCCACTATGTTATTATAGACTAGTCAGTTACTGGTACACTATGTTGTTATAGACTAGTCAGTTACTGGTACACTATGTTATTATAGACTAGTCAGTTACTGGTCCACTATGTTATTATAGACTAGTCAGTTACTGGTCCACTATGTTAATATAGACTAGTCAGTTACTGGTACACTATGTTATTATAGACTAGTCAGTTACTGGTCCACTATGTTATTATAGACTAGTCAGTTACTGGTCCACTATGTTGTTATAGACTAGTCAGTTACTGGTCCACTATGTTATTATAGACTAGTCAGTTACTGGTCCACTATGTTGTTATAGACTAGTCAGTTACTGGTCCACTATGTTAATATAGACTAGTCAGTTACTGGTCCACTATGTTATTATAGACTAGTCAGTTACTGGTCCACTATGTTATTATAGACTAGTCAGTTACTGGTCCACTATGTTATTATAGACTAGTCAGTTACTGGTACACTATGTTAATATAGACTAGTCAGTTACTGGTACACTATGTTATTATAGACTAGTCAGTTACTGGTCCACTATGTTATTATAGACTAGTCAGTTACTGGTACACTATGTTATTATAGACTAGTCAGTTACTGGTCCACTATGTTGTTATAGACTAGTCAGTTACTGGTCCACTATGTTATTATAGACTAGTCAGTTACTGGTACACTATGTTATTATAGACTAGTCAGTTACTGGTCCACTATGTTATTATAGACTAGTCAGTTACTGGTCCACTATGTTATATAGACTAGTCCACTATGTTGTTATAGACTAGTCAGTTTCTGGTCCACTATGTTATTATAGACTAGTCAGTTACTGGTCCACTATGTTGTTATAGACTAGTCAGTTACTGGTACACTATGTTATTATAGACTAGTCAGTTACTGGTACACTATGTTATTATAGACTAGTCAGTTACTGGTACACTATGTTATTATAGACTAGTCAGTTACTGGTCCACTATGTTATTATAGACTAGTCAGTTACTGGTCCACTATGTTGTTATAGACTAGTCAGTTACTGGTCCACTATGTTGTTATAGACTAGTCAGTTACTGGTCCACTATGTTGTTATAGACTAGTCAGTTACTGGTCCACTATGTTGTTATAGACTAGTCAGTTACTGGTCCACTATGTTATTATAGACTAGTCAGTTACTGGTCCACTATGTTGTTATAGACTAGTCAGTTTCTGGTCCACTATATTGTTATAGACTAGTCAGTTACTGGTCCACTATGTTGTTATAGACTAGTCAGTTACTGGTACACTATGTTGTTATAGACTAGTCAGTTACTGGTCCACTATGTTGTTATAGACTAGTCAGTTACTGGTCCACTATGTTGTTATAGACTAGTCAGTTACTGGTACACTATGTTGTTATAGACTAGTCAGTTACTGGTCCACTATGTTGTTATAGACTAGTCAGTTACTGGTCCACTATGTTGTAATAGACTAGTCAGTTACTGGTCCACTATGTTAATATAGACTAGTCAGTTACTGGTCCACTATGTTATTATAGACTAGTCAGTTACTGGTACACTATGTTATTATAGACTAGTCAGTTACTGGTCCACTATGTTATTATAGACTAGTCAGTTACTGGTCCACTATGTTGTTATAGACTAGTCAGTTACTGGTACACTATGTTGTTATAGACTAGTCAGTTACTGGTCCACTATGTTGTTATAGACTAGTCAGTTACTGGTCCACTATGTTGTTATAGACTAGTCAGTTACTGGTACACTATGTTGTTATAGACTAGTCAGTTACTGGTCCACTATGTTAATATAGACTAGTCAGTTACTGGTCCACTATGTTGTTATAGACTAGTCAGTTACTGGTCCACTATGTTGTTATAGACTAGTCAGTTACTGGTCCACTATGTTGTTATAGACTAGTCAGTTACTGGTCCACTATGTTGTTATAGACTAGTCAGTTACTGGTCCACTATGTTGTAATAGACTAGTCAGTTACTGGTCCACTATGTTATTATAGACTAGTCAGTTACTGGTCCACTATGTTATTATAGACTAGTCAGTTACTGGTCCACTATGTTGTTATAGACTAGTCAGTTACTGGTCCACTATGTTGTTATAGACTAGTCAGTTACTGGTCCACTATGTTATTATAGACTAGTCAGTTACTGGTCCACTATGTTGTTATAGACTAGTCAGTTACTGGTCCACTATGTTATTATAGACTAGTCAGTTACTGGTCCACTATGTTAATATAGACTAGTCAGTTACTGGTCCACTATGTTGTTATAGACTAGTCAGTTTCTGGTACACTATGTTGTTATAGACTAGTCAGTTACTGGTCCACTATGTTATTATAGACTAGTCAGTTACTGGTCCACTATGTTATTATAGACTAGTCAGTTACTGGTCCACTATGTTGTTATAGACTAGTCAGTTACTGGTCCACTATGTTATTATAGACTAGTCAGTTACTGGTACACTATGTTGTTATAGACTAGTCAGTTACTGGTACACTGTTGTTATTGGCTAGTCAGTTACTGGTCCACTATGTTGTTATAGACTAGTCAGTTACTGGTCCACTATGTTGTTATAGACTAGTCAGTTACTGGTCCACTATGTTATTATAGACTAGTCAGTTACTGGTCCACTATGTTATTATAGACTAGTCAGTTACTGGTCCACTATGTTGTTATAGACTAGTCAGTTACTGGTCCACTATGTTGTTATAGACTAGTCAGTTACTGGTCCACTATGTTATTATAGACTAGTCAGTTACTGGTACACTATGTTGTTATTGGCTAGTCAGTTACTGGTCCACTATGTTGTTATAGACTAGTCAGTTACTGGTCCACTATGTTATTATAGACTAGTCAGTTACTGGTCCACTATGTTAATATAGACTAGTCAGTTACTGGTCCACTATGTTGTTATAGACTAGTCAGTTTCTGGTACACTATGTTGTTATAGACTAGTCAGTTACTGGTCCACTATGTTGTTATAGACTAGTCAGTTACTGGTCCACTATGTTGTTATAGACTAGTCAGTTACTGGTCCACTATGTTATTATAGACTAGTCAGTTACTGGTCCACTATGTTGTTATAGACTAGTCAGTTACTGGTACACTATGTTATTATAGACTAGTCAGTTACTGGTCCACTATGTTGTTATAGACTAGTCAGTTACTGGTCCACTATGTTAATATAGACTAGTCAGTTACTGGTCCACTATGTTAATATAGACTAGTCAGTTACTGGTCCACTATGTTAATATAGACTAGTCAGTTACTGGTCCACTATGTTATTATAGACTAGTCAGTTACTGGTCCACTATGTTATTATAGACTAGTCAGTTACTGGTCCACTATGTTGTTATAGACTAGTCAGTTACTGGTCCACTATGTTGTTATAGACTAGTCAGTTACTGGTCCACTATGTTGTAATAGACTAGTCAGTTACTGGTCCACTATGTTATTATAGACTAGTCAGTTACTGGTCCACTATGTTATTATAGACTAGTCAGTTACTGGTCCACTATGTTGTTATAGACTAGTCAGTTACTGGTCCACTATGTTGTTATAGACTAGTCAGTTACTGGTCCACTATGTTATTATAGACTAGTCAGTTACTGGTACACTATGTTATTATAGACTAGTCAGTTACTGGTCCACTATGTTATTATAGATTAGTCAGTTACTGGTCCACTATGTTAATATAGACTAGTCAGTTACTGGTCCACTATGTTAATATAGACTAGTCAGTTACTGGTCCACTATGTTGTTATAGACTAGTCAGTTTCTGGTCCACTATGTTATTATAGACTAGTCAGTTACTGGTCCACTATGTTGTTATAGACTAGTCAGTTACTGGTCCACTATGTTGTTATAGACTAGTCAGTTACTGGTCCACTATGTTGTTATAGACTAGTCAGTTACTGGTCCACTATGTTGTTATAGACTAGTCAGTTACTGGTCCACTATGTTATTATAGACTAGTCAGTTACTGGTCCACTATGTTGTTATAGACTAGTCAGTTTCTGGTCCACTATATTGTTATAGACTAGTCAGTTACTGGTCCACTATGTTGTTATAGACTAGTCAGTTACTGGTACACTATGTTGTTATAGACTAGTCAGTTACTGGTCCACTATGTTGTTATAGACTAGTCAGTTACTGGTCCACTATGTTGTTATAGACTAGTCAGTTACTGGTACACTATGTTGTTATAGACTAGTCAGTTACTGGTCCACTATGTTGTTATAGACTAGTCAGTTACTGGTCCACTATGTTGTAATAGACTAGTCAGTTACTGGTCCACTATGTTAATATAGACTAGTCAGTTACTGGTCCACTATGTTATTATAGACTAGTCAGTTACTGGTACACTATGTTATTATAGACTAGTCAGTTACTGGTCCACTATGTTATTATAGACTAGTCAGTTACTGGTCCACTATGTTGTTATAGACTAGTCAGTTACTGGTACACTATGTTGTTATAGACTAGTCAGTTACTGGTCCACTATGTTGTTATAGACTAGTCAGTTACTGGTCCACTATGTTGTTATAGACTAGTCAGTTACTGGTACACTATGTTGTTATAGACTAGTCAGTTACTGGTCCACTATGTTAATATAGACTAGTCAGTTACTGGTCCACTATGTTGTTATAGACTAGTCAGTTACTGGTCCACTATGTTGTTATAGACTAGTCAGTTACTGGTCCACTATGTTGTTATAGACTAGTCAGTTACTGGTCCACTATGTTGTTATAGACTAGTCAGTTACTGGTCCACTATGTTGTAATAGACTAGTCAGTTACTGGTCCACTATGTTATTATAGACTAGTCAGTTACTGGTCCACTATGTTATTATAGACTAGTCAGTTACTGGTCCACTATGTTGTTATAGACTAGTCAGTTACTGGTCCACTATGTTGTTATAGACTAGTCAGTTACTGGTCCACTATGTTATTATAGACTAGTCAGTTACTGGTCCACTATGTTGTTATAGACTAGTCAGTTACTGGTCCACTATGTTATTATAGACTAGTCAGTTACTGGTCCACTATGTTAATATAGACTAGTCAGTTACTGGTCCACTATGTTGTTATAGACTAGTCAGTTTCTGGTACACTATGTTGTTATAGACTAGTCAGTTACTGGTCCACTATGTTATTATAGACTAGTCAGTTACTGGTCCACTATGTTATTATAGACTAGTCAGTTACTGGTCCACTATGTTGTTATAGACTAGTCAGTTACTGGTCCACTATGTTATTATAGACTAGTCAGTTACTGGTACACTATGTTGTTATAGACTAGTCAGTTACTGGTACACTGTTGTTATTGGCTAGTCAGTTACTGGTCCACTATGTTGTTATAGACTAGTCAGTTACTGGTCCACTATGTTGTTATAGACTAGTCAGTTACTGGTCCACTATGTTATTATAGACTAGTCAGTTACTGGTCCACTATGTTATTATAGACTAGTCAGTTACTGGTCCACTATGTTGTTATAGACTAGTCAGTTACTGGTCCACTATGTTGTTATAGACTAGTCAGTTACTGGTCCACTATGTTATTATAGACTAGTCAGTTACTGGTACACTATGTTGTTATTGGCTAGTCAGTTACTGGTCCACTATGTTGTTATAGACTAGTCAGTTACTGGTCCACTATGTTATTATAGACTAGTCAGTTACTGGTCCACTATGTTAATATAGACTAGTCAGTTACTGGTCCACTATGTTGTTATAGACTAGTCAGTTTCTGGTACACTATGTTGTTATAGACTAGTCAGTTACTGGTCCACTATGTTGTTATAGACTAGTCAGTTACTGGTCCACTATGTTGTTATAGACTAGTCAGTTACTGGTCCACTATGTTATTATAGACTAGTCAGTTACTGGTCCACTATGTTGTTATAGACTAGTCAGTTACTGGTACACTATGTTATTATAGACTAGTCAGTTACTGGTCCACTATGTTGTTATAGACTAGTCAGTTACTGGTCCACTATGTTAATATAGACTAGTCAGTTACTGGTCCACTATGTTAATATAGACTAGTCAGTTACTGGTCCACTATGTTAATATAGACTAGTCAGTTACTGGTCCACTATGTTATTATAGACTAGTCAGTTACTGGTCCACTATGTTATTATAGACTAGTCAGTTACTGGTCCACTATGTTGTTATAGACTAGTCAGTTACTGGTCCACTATGTTGTTATAGACTAGTCAGTTACTGGTCCACTATGTTGTAATAGACTAGTCAGTTACTGGTCCACTATGTTATTATAGACTAGTCAGTTACTGGTCCACTATGTTATTATAGACTAGTCAGTTACTGGTCCACTATGTTGTTATAGACTAGTCAGTTACTGGTCCACTATGTTGTTATAGACTAGTCAGTTACTGGTCCACTATGTTAATATAGACTAGTCAGTTACTGGTCCACTATGTTGTTATAGACTAGTCAGTTACTGGTCCACTATGTTATTATAGACTAGTCAGTTTCTGGTACACTATGTTGTTATAGACTAGTCAGTTACTGGTCCACTATGTTATTATAGACTAGTCAGTTACTGGTCCACTATGTTATTATAGACTAGTCAGTTACTGGTCCACTATGTTGTTATAGACTAGTCAGTTTCTGGTACACTATGTTATTATAGACTAGTCAGTTACTGGTCCACTATGTTATTATAGACTAGTCAGTTACTGGTACACTATGTTATTATAGACTAGTCAGTTACTGGTCCACTATGTTGTTATAGACTAGTCAGTTTCTGGTACACTATGTTATTATAGACTAGTCAGTTACTGGTCCACTATGTTATTATAGACTAGTCAGTTACTGGTCCACTATGTTATTATAGACTAGTCAGTTACTGGTACACTATGTTGTTATAGACTAGTCAGTTACTGGTCCACTATGTTGTTATAGACTAGTCAGTTACTGGTCCACTATGTTATTATAGACTAGTCAGTTACTGGTCCACTATGTTATTATAGACTAGTCAGTTACTGGTCCACTATGTTAATATAGACTAGTCAGTTACTGGTCCACTATGTTATTATAGACTAGTCAGTTACTGGTCCACTATGTTGTTATAGACTAGTCAGTTACTGGTCCACTATGTTGTTATAGACTAGTCAGTTACTGGTCCACTATGTTGTAATAGACTAGTCAGTTACTGGTCCACTATGTTATTATAGACTAGTCAGTTACTGGTCCACTATGTTATTATAGACTAGTCAGTTACTGGTCCACTATGTTGTTATAGACTAGTCAGTTACTGGTCCACTATGTTGTTATAGACTAGTCAGTTACTGGTCCACTATGTTATTATAGACTAGTCAGTTACTGGTCCACTATGTTGTTATAGACTAGTCAGTTACTGGTCCACTATGTTATTATAGACTAGTCAGATACTGGTCCACTATGTTAATATAGACTAGTCAGTTACTGGTCCACTATGTTGTTATAGACTAGTCAGTTTCTGGTACACTATGTTGTTATAGACTAGTCAGTTACTGGTCCACTATGTTATTATAGACTAGTCAGTTACTGGTCCACTATGTTATTATAGACTAGTCAGTTACTGGTCCACTATGTTGTTATAGACTAGTCAGTTACTGGTCCACTATGTTATTATAGACTAGTCAGTTACTGGTACACTATGTTGTTATAGACTAGTCAGTTACTGGTACACTGTTGTTATTGGCTAGTCAGTTACTGGTCCACTATGTTGTTATAGACTAGTCAGTTACTGGTCCACTATGTTGTTATAGACTAGTCAGTTACTGGTCCACTATGTTATTATAGACTAGTCAGTTACTGGTCCACTATGTTATTATAGACTAGTCAGTTACTGGTCCACTATGTTGTTATAGACTAGTCAGTTACTGGTCCACTATGTTGTTATAGACTAGTCAGTTACTGGTCCACTATGTTATTATAGACTAGTCAGTTACTGGTACACTATGTTGTTATTGGCTAGTCAGTTACTGGTCCACTATGTTGTTATAGACTAGTCAGTTACTGGTCCACTATGTTATTATAGACTAGTCAGTTACTGGTCCACTATGTTAATATAGACTAGTCAGTTACTGGTCCACTATGTTGTTATAGACTAGTCAGTTTCTGGTACACTATGTTGTTATAGACTAGTCAGTTACTGGTCCACTATGTTGTTATAGACTAGTCAGTTACTGGTCCACTATGTTAATATAGACTAGTCAGTTACTGGTCCACTATGTTAATATAGACTAGTCAGTTACTGGTCCACTATGTTAATATAGACTAGTCAGTTACTGGTCCACTATGTTATTATAGACTAGTCAGTTACTGGTCCACTATGTTATTATAGACTAGTCAGTTACTGGTCCACTATGTTAATATAGACTAGTCAGTTACTGGTCCACTATGTTATTATAGACTAGTCAGTTACTGGTCCACTATGTTATTATAGACTAGTCAGTTACTGGTCCACTATGTTATTATAGACTAGTCAGTTACTGGTCCACTATGTTATTATAGACTAGTCAGTTACTGGTCCACTATGTTGTTATAGACTAGTCAGTTACTGGTCCACTATGTTATTATAGACTAGTCAGTTACTGGTCCACTATGTTATTATAGACTAGTCAGTTACTGGTCCACTATGTTATTATAGACTAGTCAGTTACTGGTCCACTATGTTATTATAGACTAGTCAGTTACTGGTCCACTATGTTGTTATAGACTAGTCAGTTACTGGTACACTATGTTGTTATAGACTAGTCAGTTACTGGTCCACTATGTTGTTATAGACTAGTCAGTTACTGGTCCACTATGTTGTTATAGACTAGTCAGTTACTGGTCCACTATGTTATAAACTAGTCAGTTACTGGTCCACTATGTTATTATAGACTAGTCAGTTACTGGTCCACTATGTTATTATAGACTAGTCAGTTACTGGTACACTATGTTATTATAGACTAGTCAGTTACTGGTCCACTATGTTGTTATAGACTAGTCAGTTACTGGTCCACTATGTTATTATAGACTAGTCAGTTACTGGTACACTATGTTATTATAGACTAGTCAGTTACTGGTCCACTATGTTGTTATAGACTAGTCAGTTACTGGTCCACTATGTTGTTATAGACTAGTCAGTTACTGGTCCACTATGTTGTTATAGACTAGTCAGTTACTGGTACACTATGTTATTATAGACTAGTCAGTTACTGGTACACTATGTTATTATAGACTAGTCAGTTACTGGTCCACTATGTTGTTATAGACTAGTCAGTTACTGGTCCACTATGTTGTTATAGACTAGTCAGTTACTGGTACACTATGTTGTTATAGACTAGTCAGTTACTGGTACACTATGTTGTTATAGACTAGTCAGTTACTGGTCCACTATGTTATTATAGACTAGTCAGTTACTGGTACACTATGTTATTATAGACTAGTCAGTTACTGGTCCACTATGTTGTAATAGACTAGTCAGTTACTGGTCCACTATGTTATTATAGACTAGTCAGTTTCTGGTACACTATGTTATTATAGACTAGTCAGTTACTGGTCCACTATGTTGTTATAGACTAGTCAGTTACTGGTCCACTATGTTGTAATAGACTAGTCAGTTTCTGGTACACTATGTTAATATAGACTAGTCAGTTACTGGTCCACTATGTTGTTATAGACTAGTCAGTTACTGGTCCACTATGTTATTATAGACTAGTCAGTTACTGGTCCACTATGTTATTATAGACTAGTCAGTTACTGGTCCACTATGTTGTTATAGACTAGTCAGTTACTGGTCCACTATGTTATTATAGACTAGTCAGTTACTGGTCCACTATGTTGTAATAGACTAGTCAGTTTCTGGTACACTATGTTAATATAGACTAGTCAGTTACTGGTCCACTATGTTGTTATAGACTAGTCAGTTACTGGTCCACTATGTTATTATAGACTAGTCAGTTACTGGTCCACTATGTTAATATAGACTAGTCAGTTACTGGTCCACTATGTTGTTATAGACTAGTCAGTTACTGGTCCACTATGTTATTATAGACTAGTCAGTTACTGGTCCACTATGTTAATATAGACTAGTCAGTTACTGGTACACTATGTTGTTATAGACTAGTCAGTTACTGGTCCACTATGTTGTTATAGACTAGTCAGTTACTGGTCCACTATGTTATTATAGACTAGTCAGTTACTGGTCCACTATGTTGTTATAGACTAGTCAGTTACTGGTCCACTATGTTATTATAGACTAGTCAGTTACTGGTCCACTATGTTGTAATAGACTAGTCAGTTACTGGTCCACTATGTTATTATAGACTAGTCAGTTACTGGTCCACTATGTTATTATAGACTAGTCAGTTACTGGTCCACTATGTTATTATAGACTAGTCAGTTACTGGTCCACTATGTTAATATAGACTAGTCAGTTACTGGTCCACTATGTTATTATAGACTAGTCAGTTACTGGTACACTATGTTAATATAGACTAGTCAGTTACTGGTCCACTATGTTGTTATAGACTAGTCAGTTACTGGTCCACTATGTTATTATAGACTAGTCAGTTACTGGTCCACTATGTTATTATAGACTAGTCAGTTACTGATCCACTATGTTGTTATAGACTAGTCAGTTACTGGTCCACTATGTTATTATAGACTAGTCAGTTACTGGTCCACTATGTTGTAATAGACTAGTCAGTTACTGGTCCACTATGTTGTTATAGACTAGTCAGTTACTGGTCCACTATGTTATTATAGACTAGTCAGTTACTGGTCCACTATGTTATTATAGACTAGTCAGTTACTGGTACACTATGTTAATATAGACTAGTCAGTTACTGGTCCACTATGTTGTTATAGACTAGTCAGTTACTGGTCCACTATGTTATTATAGACTAGTCAGTTACTGGTCCACTATGTTATTATAGACTAGTCAGTTACTGGTCCACTATGTTGTTATAGACTAGTCAGTTACTGGTCCACTATGTTATTATAGACTAGTCAGTTACTGGTCCACTATGTTATTATAGACTAGTCAGTTACTGGTCCACTATGTTATAGACTAGTCAGTTACTGGTCCACTATGTTATTATAGACTAGTCAGTTACTGGTCCACTATGTTGTTATAGACTAGTCAGTTACTGGTACACTATGTTGTTATAGACTAGTCAGTTACTGGTCCACTATGTTATTATAGACTAGTCAGTTACTGGTCCACTATGTTATTATAGACTAGTCAGTTACTGGTCCACTATGTTGTTATAGACTAGTCAGTTACTGGTACACTATGTTATTATAGACTAGTCAGTTACTGGTCCACTATGTTATTATAGACTAGTCAGTTACTGGTCCACTATGTTATTATAGACTAGTCAGTTACTGGTACACTGTTGTTATTGGCTAGTCAGTTACTGGTCCACTATGTTAATATAGACTAGTCAGTTACTGGTCCACTATGTTATTATAGACTAGTCAGTTACTGGTCCACTATGTTATTATAGACTAGTCAGTTACTGGTCCACTATGTTATTATAGACTAGTCAGTTACTGGTCCACTATGTTATTATAGACTAGTCAGTTACTGGTCTACTATGTTGTTATAGACTAGTCAGTTACTGGTACACTATGTTATTATAGACTAGTCAGTTACTGGTCCACTATGTTATTATAGACTAGTCAGTTACTGGTCCACTATGTTATTATAGACTAGTCAGTTACTGGTACACTGTTGTTATTGGCTAGTCAGTTACTGGTCCACTATGTTAATATAGACTAGTCAGTTACTGGTCCACTATGTTATTATAGACTAGTCAGTTACTGGTCCACTATGTTATTATAGACTAGTCAGTTACTGGTCCACTATGTTATTATAGACTAGTCAGTTACTGGTCCACTATGTTGTTATAGACTAGTCAGTTACTGGTCCACTATGTTGTTATAGACTAGTCAGTTACTGGTCCACTATGTTATTATAGACTAGTCAGTTACTGGTCCACTATGTTATTATAGACTAGTCAGTTACTGGTCCACTATGTTGTTATAGACTAGTCAGTTACTGGTCCACTATGTTGTTATAGACTAGTCAGTTACTGGTCCACTATGTTATTATAGACTAGTCAGTTACTGGTCCACTATGTTATTATAGACTAGTCAGTTACTGGTCCACTATGTTGTTATAGACTAGTCAGTTACTGGTCCACTATGTTGTTATAGACTAGTCAGTTACTGGTCCACTATGTTATTATAGACTAGTCAGTTACTGGTACACTATGTTATTATAGACTAGTCAGTTACTGGTCCACTATGTTGTTATAGACTAGTCAGTTACTGGTCCACTATGTTATTATAGACTAGTCAGTTACTTGTCCACTATGTTATTATAGACTAGTCAGTTACTGGTACACTATGTTATTATAGACTAGTCAGTTACTGGTCCACTATGTTGTTATAGACTAGTCAGTTACTGGTCCACTATGTTATTATAGACTAGTCAGTTACTGGTCCACTATGTTATTATAGACTAGTCAGTTACAGGTCCACTATGTTATTATAGACTAGTCAGTTACTGGTCCACTATGTTATTATAGACTAGTCAGTTACTGGTCCACTATGTTATTATAGACTAGTCAGTTACTGGTCCACTATGTTGTTATAGACTAGTCAGTTACTGGTCCACTATGTTGTTATAGACTAGTCAGTTACTGGTCCACTATGTTGTTATAGACTAGTCAGTTACTGGTCCACTATGTTGTTATAGACTAGTCAGTTACTGGTCCACTATGTTGTTATAGACTAGTCAGTTACTGGTCCACTATGTTATTATAGACTAGTCAGTTACTGGTCCACTATGTTATTATAGACTAGTCAGTTACTGGTCCACTATGTTGTTATAGACTAGTCAGTTACTGGTCCACTATGTTGTTATAGACTAGTCAGTTACTGGTCCACTATGTTGTTATAGACTAGTCAGTTACTGGTCCACTATGTTGTTATAGACTAGTCAGTTACTGGTCCACTATGTTATTATAGACTAGTCAGTTACTGGTCCACTATGTTGTTATAGACTAGTCAGTTTCTGGTACACTATGTTGTTGTAGACTAGTCAGTTACTGGTCCACTATGTTATTATAGATTAGTCAGTTACTGGTCCACTATGTTATTATAGACTAGTCAGTTACTGGTCCACTATGTTGTTATAGACTAGTCAGTTACTGGTCCACTATGTTGTTATAGACTAGTCAGTTACTGGTCCACTATGTTATTATAGACTAGTCAGTTACTGGTCCACTATGTTATTATAGACTAGTCAGTTACTGGTCCACTATGTTATTATAGACTAGTCAGTTACTGGTCCACTATGTTGTTATAGACTAGTCAGTTACTGGTACACTATGTTGTTATAGACTAGTCAGTTACTGGTCCACTATGTTGTTATAGACTAGTCAGTTACTGGTACACTATGTTAATATAGACTAGTCAGTTACTGGTCCACTATGTTGTTATAGACTAGTCAGTTACTGGTCCACTATGTTGTTATAGACTAGTCAGTTACTGGTCCACTATGTTATTATAGACTAGTCAGTTACTGGTCCACTATGTTATTATAGACTAGTCAGTTACTGGTCCACTATGTTATTATAGACTAGTCAGTTACTGGTCCACTATGTTGTTATAGACTAGTCAGTTACTGGTCCACTATGTTATTATAGACTAGTCAGTTACTGGTCCACTATGTTGTTATAGACTAGTCAGTTACTGGTCCACTATGTTATTATAGACTAGTCAGTTACTGGTCCACTATGTTGTTATAGACTAGTCAGTTACTGGTCCACTATGTTGTTATAGACTAGTCAGTTACTGGTCCACTATGTTGTTATAGACTAGTCAGTTACTGGTCCACTATGTTAATATAGACTAGTCAGTTACTGGTCCACTATGTTGTTATAGACTAGTCAGTTACTGGTCCACTATGTTGTTATAGACTAGTCAGTTACTGGTCCACTATGTTATTATAGACTAGTCAGTTACTGGTCCACTATGTTGTAATAGACTAGTCAGTTACTGGTCCACTATGTTATTATAGACTAGTCAGTTACTGGTCCACTATGTTGTTATAGACTAGTCAGTTACTGGTCCACTATGTTGTTATAGACTAGTCAGTTTCTGGTCCACTATGTTGTTATAGACTAGTCAGTTACTGGTCCACTATGTTATTATAGACTAGTCAGTTACTGGTCCACTATATTGTTATAGACTAGTCAGTTACTGGTACACTATGTTATTATAGACTAGTCAGTTACTGGTCCACTATGTTAATATAGACTAGTCAGTTACTGGTCCACTATGTTATTATAGACTAGTCAGTTACTGGTCCACTATGTTGTTATAGACTAGTCAGTTTCTGGTCCACTATGTTGTTATAGACTAGTCAGTTACTGGTCCACTATGTTATTATAGACTAGTCAGTTACTGGTCCACTATATTGTTATAGACTAGTCAGTTACTGGTACACTATGTTATTATAGACTAGTCAGTTACTGGTCCACTATGTTATTATAGACTAGTCAGTTACTGGTCCACTATGTTGTTATAGACTAGTCAGTTACTGGTACACTATGTTATTATAGACTAGTCAGTTACTGGTCCACTATGTTGTTATAGACTAGTCAGTTACTGGTACACTATGTTATTATAGGCTAGTCAGTTACTGGTCCACTATGTTATAGACTAGTCAGTTACTGGTCCACTATGTTGTTATAGACTAGTCAGTTACTGGTACACTATGTTATTATAGACTAGTCAGTTACTGGTACACTATGTTATTATAGACTAGTCAGTTTCTGGTCCACTATGTTGTAATAGACTAGTCAGTTACTGGTACACTATGTTAATATAGACTAGTCAGTTACTGGTCCACTATGTTGTAATAGACTAGTCAGTTACTGGTCCACTATGTTGTTATAGACTAGTCAGTTACTGGTCCACTATGTTAATATAGACTAGTCAGTTACTGGTCCACTATGTTGTTATAGACTAGTCAGTTTCTGGTACACTATGTTATTATAGACTAGTCAGTTACTGGTCCACTATGTTGTTATAGACTAGTCAGTTACTGGTCCACTATGTTGTTATAGACTAGTCAGTTACTGGTCCACTATGTTATTATAGACTAGTCAGTTACTGGTACACTATGTTGTTATAGACTAGTCAGTTACTGGTCCACTATGTTAATATAGACTAGTCAGTTACTGGTACACTATGTTGTAATAGACTAGTCAGTTACTGGTCCACTATGTTGTTATAGACTAGTCAGTTACTGGTCCACTATGTTATAGACTAGTCAGTTACTGGTACACTATGTTGTTATAGACTAGTCAGTTACTGGTCCACTATGTTATTATAGACTAGTCAGTTACTGGTCCACTATGTTGTTATAGACTAGTCAGTTACTGGTCCACTATGTTGTTATAGACTAGTCAGTTACTGGTCCACTATGTTGTTATAGACTAGTCAGTTACTGGTCCACTATGTTGTTATAGACTAGTCAGTTACTGGTACACTATGTTGTTATAGACTAGTCAGTTACTGGTCCACTATGTTGTTATAGACTAGTCAGTTACTGGTCCACTATGTTGTTATAGACTAGTCAGTTACTGGTCCACTATGTTATTATAGACTAGTCAGTTACTGGTACACTATGTTGTTATAGACTAGTCAGTTACTGGTCCACTATGTTATTATAGACTAGTCAGTTACTGGTACACTATGTTGTTATAGACTAGTCAGTTACTGGTCCACTATGTTATAGACTAGTCAGTTACTGGTCCACTATGTTGTTATAGACTAGTCAGTTACTGGTACACTATGTTATTATAGACTAGTCAGTTACTGGTACACTATGTTATTATAGACTAGTCAGTTACTGGTCCACTATGTTGTTATAGACTAGTCAGTTACTGGTCCACTATGTTATTATAGACTAGTCAGTTACTGGTCCACTATGTTGTTATAGACTAGTCAGTTACTGGTCCACTATGTTGTTATAGACTAGTCCGTTTCTGGTCCACTATGTTATTATAGACTAGTCAGTTACTGGTACACTATGTTGTTATAGACTAGTCAGTTACTGGTCCACTATGTTGTTATAGACTAGTCAGTTACTGGTCCACTATGTTGTTATAGACTAGTCAGTTACTGGTCCACTATGTTATTATAGACTAGTCAGTTACTGGTCCACTATGTTGTTATAGACTAGTCAGTTACTGGTACACTATGTTGTTATAGACTAGTCAGTTACTGGTACACTATGTTATTATAGACTAGTCAGTTACTGGTCCACTATGTTATTATAGACTAGTCAGTTACTGGTCCACTATGTTGTTATAGACTAGTCAGTTACTGGTCCACTATGTTATTATAGACTAGTCAGTTACTGGTACACTATGTTATTATAGACTAGTCAGTTACTGGTACACTATGTTATTATAGACTAGTCAGTTACTGGTCCACTATGTTATAGACTAGTCAGTTACTGGTCCACTATGTTGTTATAGACTAGTCAGTTACTGGTCCACTATGTTATTATAGACTAGTCAGTTACTGGTCCACTATGTTATTATAGACTAGTCAGTTACTGGTCCACTATGTTATTATAGACTAGTCAGTTACTGGTACACTATGTTGTTATAGACTAGTCAGTTACTGGTCCACTATGTTAATATAGACTAGTCAGTTACTGGTACACTATGTTGTAATAGACTAGTCAGTTACTGGTCCACTATGTTGTTATAGACTAGTCAGTTACTGGTCCACTATGTTATAGACTAGTCAGTTACTGGTACACTATGTTGTTATAGACTAGTCAGTTACTGGTCCACTATGTTATTATAGACTAGTCAGTTACTGGTCCACTATGTTGTTATAGACTAGTCAGTTACTGGTCCACTATGTTGTTATAGACTAGTCAGTTACTGGTCCACTATGTTGTTATAGACTAGTCAGTTACTGGTCCACTATGTTGTTATAGACTAGTCAGTTACTGGTACACTATGTTGTTATAGACTAGTCAGTTACTGGTCCACTATGTTGTTATAGACTAGTCAGTTACTGGTCCACTATGTTGTTATAGACTAGTCAGTTACTGGTCCACTATGTTATTATAGACTAGTCAGTTACTGGTACACTATGTTGTTATAGACTAGTCAGTTACTGGTCCACTATGTTATTATAGACTAGTCAGTTACTGGTACACTATGTTGTTATAGACTAGTCAGTTACTGGTCCACTATGTTATAGACTAGTCAGTTACTGGTCCACTATGTTGTTATAGACTAGTCAGTTACTGGTACACTATGTTATTATAGACTAGTCAGTTACTGGTCCACTATGTTATTATAGACTAGTCAGTTACTGGTCCACTATGTTGTTATAGACTAGTCAGTTACTGGTCCACTATGTTATTATAGACTAGTCAGTTACTGGTCCACTATGTTGTTATAGACTAGTCAGTTACTGGTCCACTATGTTGTTATAGACTAGTCCGTTTCTGGTCCACTATGTTATTATAGACTAGTCAGTTACTGGTACACTATGTTGTTATAGACTAGTCAGTTACTGGTCCACTATGTTGTTATAGACTAGTCAGTTACTGGTCCACTATGTTGTTATAGACTAGTCAGTTACTGGTCCACTATGTTATTATAGACTAGTCAGTTACTGGTCCACTATGTTGTTATAGACTAGTCAGTTACTGGTACACTATGTTGTTATAGACTAGTCAGTTACTGGTACACTATGTTATTATAGACTAGTCAGTTACTGGTCCACTATGTTGTTATAGACTAGTCAGTTACTGGTCCACTATGTTATTATAGACTAGTCAGTTACTGGTACACTATGTTATTATAGACTAGTCAGTTACTGGTACACTATGTTATTATAGACTAGTCAGTTACTGGTCCACTATGTTATAGACTAGTCAGTTACTGGTCCACTATGTTGTTATAGACTAGTCAGTTACTGGTCCACTATGTTGTTATAGACTAGTCAGTTACTGGTCCACTATGTTATTATAGACTAGTCAGTTACTGGTACACTATGTTATAGACTAGTCAGTTACTGGTACACTATGTTGTTATAGACTAGTCAGTTACTGGTCCACTATGTTGTTATAGACTAGTCAGTTACTGGTCCACTATGTTATTATAGACTAGTCAGTTACTGGTCCACTATGTTATTATAGACTAGTCAGTTACTGGTCCACTATGTTGTTATAGACTAGTCAGTTACTGGTCCACTATGTTATTATAGACTAGTCAGTTACTGGTCCACTATGTTATTATAGACTAGTCAGTTACTGGTCCACTATGTTATTATAGACTAGTCAGTTACTGGTCCACTATGTTAATATAGACTAGTCAGTTACTGGTACACTATGTTATTATAGACTAGTCAGTTACTGGTCCACTATGTTATTATAGACTAGTCAGTTACTGGTACACTATGTTAATATAGACTAGTCAGTTACTGGTACACTATGTTGTTATAGACTAGTCAGTTACTGGTCCACTATGTTATTATAGACTAGTCAGTTACTGGTCCACTATGTTGTTATAGACTAGTCAGTTACTGGTCCACTATGTTATTATAGACTAGTCAGTTACTGGTACACTATGTTATTATAGACTAGTCAGTTACTGGTCCACTATGTTAATATAGACTAGTCAGTTACTGGTCCACTATGTTATTATAGACTAGTCAGTTACTGGTACACTATGTTATTATAGACTAGTCAGTTACTGGTCCACTATGTTATAGACTAGTCAGTTACTGGTCCACTATGTTGTTATAGACTAGTCAGTTACTGGTCCACTATGTTGTTATAGACTAGTCAGTTACTGGTCCACTATGTTATTATAGACTAGTCAGTTACTGGTACACTATGTTATAGACTAGTCAGTTACTGGTACACTATGTTGTTATAGACTAGTCAGTTACTGGTCCACTATGTTGTTATAGACTAGTCAGTTACTGGTCCACTATGTTATTATAGACTAGTCAGTTACTGGTCCACTATGTTATTATAGACTAGTCAGTTACTGGTCCACTATGTTGTTATAGACTAGTCAGTTACTGGTCCACTATGTTATTATAGACTAGTCAGTTACTGGTCCACTATGTTATTATAGACTAGTCAGTTACTGGTCCACTATGTTATTATAGACTAGTCAGTTACTGGTCCACTATGTTAATATAGACTAGTCAGTTACTGGTACACTATGTTATTATAGACTAGTCAGTTACTGGTCCACTATGTTATTATAGACTAGTCAGTTACTGGTACACTATGTTAATATAGACTAGTCAGTTACTGGTACACTATGTTGTTATAGACTAGTCAGTTACTGGTCCACTATGTTATTATAGACTAGTCAGTTACTGGTCCACTATGTTGTTATAGACTAGTCAGTTACTGGTCCACTATGTTATTATAGACTAGTCAGTTACTGGTACACTATGTTATTATAGACTAGTCAGTTACTGGTCCACTATGTTAATATAGACTAGTCAGTTACTGGTCCACTATGTTATTATAGACTAGTCAGTTACTGGTACACTATGTTATTATAGACTAGTCAGTTACTGGTCCACTATGTTAATATAGACTAGTCAGTTACTGGTCCACTATGTTATTATAGACTAGTCAGTTACTGGTCCACTATGTTATTATAGACTAGTCAGTTACTGGTCCACTATGTTGTTATAGACTAGTCAGTTACTGGTCCACTATGTTATTATAGACTAGTCAGTTACTGGTACACTATGTTGTTATAGACTAGTCAGTTACTGGTCCACTATGTTGTTATAGACTAGTCAGTTACTGGTCCACTATGTTGTTATAGACTAGTCAGTTACTGGTCCACTATGTTATTATAGACTAGTCAGTTACTGGTACACTATGTTATTATAGACTAGTCAGTTACTGGTCCACTATGTTGTTATAGACTAGTCAGTTACTGGTCCACTATGTTGTTATAGACTAGTCAGTTACTGGTACACTATGTTGTTATAGACTAGTCAGTTACTGGTCCACTATGTTATTATAGACTAGTCAGTTACTGGTACACTATGTTGTTATAGACTAGTCAGTTACTGGTCCACTATGTTGTTATAGACTAGTCAGTTACTGGTACACTATGTTATTATAGACTAGTCAGTTACTGGTACACTATGTTGTTATAGACTAGTCAGTTACTGGTCCACTATGTTGTTATAGACTAGTCAGTTACTGGTCCACTATGTTGTTATAGACTAGTCAGTTACTGGTCCACTATGTTAATATAGACTAGTCAGTTACTGGTCCACTATGTTGTTATAGACTAGTCAGTTTCTGGTCCACTATATTGTTATAGACTAGTCAGTTACTGGTCCACTATGTTGTTATAGACTAGTCAGTTTCTGGTCCACTATGTTGTTATAGACTAGTCAGTTACTGGTCCACTATGTTGTAATAGACTAGTCAGTTACTGGTCCACTATGTTATTATAGACTAGTCAGTTACTGGTCCACTATGTTGTTATAGACTAGTCAGTTTCTGGTACACTATGTTATTATAGACTAGTCAGTTACTGGTACACTATGTTATTATAGACTAGTCAGTTACTGGTCCACTATGTTGTTATAGACTAGTCAGTTACTGGTCCACTATGTTGTTATAGACTAGTCAGTTACTGGTACACTATGTTATTATAGACTAGTCAGTTACTGGTCCACTATGTTATAGACTAGTCAGTTACTGGTCCACTATGTTGTTATAGACTAGTCAGTTACTGGTACACTATGTTATTATAGACTAGTCAGTTACTGGTCCACTATGTTATAGACTAGTCAGTTACTGGTCCACTATGTTGTTATAGACTAGTCAGTTACTGGTCCACTATGTTGTTATAGACTAGTCAGTTTCTGGTACACTATGTTATTATAGACTAGTCAGTTACTGGTCCACTATGTTGTTATAGACTAGTCAGTTACTGGTCCACTATGTTATTATAGACTAGTCAGTTACTGGTCCACTATGTTATTATAGACTAGTCAGTTACTGGTACACTATGTTAATATAGACTAGTCAGTTACTGGTCCACTATGTTATTATAGACTAGTCAGTTACTGGTACACTATGTTATTATAGACTAGTCAGTTACTGGTCCACTATGTTAATATAGACTAGTCAGTTACTGGTCCACTATGTTGTTATAGACTAGTCAGTTACTGGTCCACTATGTTGTTATAGACTAGTCAGTTACTGGTACACTATGTTATTATAGACTAGTCAGTTACTGGTCCACTATGTTATTATAGACTAGTCAGTTACTGGTCCACTATGTTGTTATAGACTAGTCAGTTACTGGTACACTATGTTATTATAGACTAGTCAGTTACTGGTCCACTATGTTGTTATAGACTAGTCAGTTACTGGTCCACTATGTTGTTATAGACTAGTCAGTTACTGGTCCACTATGTTGTTATAGACTAGTCAGTTACTGGTCCACTATGTTATTATAGACTAGTCAGTTACTGGTCCACTATGTTATTATAGACTAGTCAGTTACTGGTCCACTATGTTGTTATAGACTAGTCAGTTACTGGTCCACTATGTTATTATAGACTAGTCAGTTACTGGTACACTATGTTGTTATAGACTAGTCAGTTACTGGTACACTATGTTGTAATAGACTAGTCAGTTACTGGTCCACTATGTTGTTATAGACTAGTCAGTTACTGGTCCACTATGTTATTATAGACTAGTCAGTTACTGGTCCACTATGTTATTATAGACTAGTCAGTTACTGGTCCACTATGTTGTTATAGACTAGTCAGTTACTGGTCCACTATGTTATTATAGACTAGTCAGTTACTGGTACACTATGTTGTTATAGACTAGTCAGTTACTGGTACACTATGTTGTTATAGACTAGTCAGTTACTGGTCCACTATGTTATTATAGACTAGTCAGTTACTGGTACACTATGTTATTATAGACTAGTCAGTTACTGGTCCACTATGTTATTATAGACTAGTCAGTTACTGGTCCACTATGTTGTTATAGACTAGTCAGTTACTGGTCCACTATGTTATTATAGACTAGTCAGTTACTGGTCCACTATGTTATTATAGACTAGTCAGTTACTGGTCCACTATGTTGTTATAGACTAGTCAGTTACTGGTACACTATGTTGTTATAGACTAGTCAGTTACTGGTCCACTATGTTAATATAGACTAGTCAGTTACTGGTCCACTATGTTGTTATAGACTAGTCAGTTACTGGTCCACTATGTTGTTATAGACTAGTCCGTTTCTGGTCCACTATGTTGTTATAGACTAGTCAGTTACTGGTCCACTATATTGTTATAGACTAGTCAGTTACTGGTCCACTATGTTGTTATAGACTAGTCAGTTACTGGTCCACTATGTTGTTATAGACTAGTCAGTTACTGGTCCACTATGTTGTTATAGACTAGTCAGTTACTGGTCCACTATGTTATTATAGACTAGTCAGTTACTGGTCCACTATGTTATTATAGACTAGTCAGTTACTGGTCCACTATGTTGTTATAGACTAGTCAGTTACTGGTCCACTATGTTATTATAGACTAGTCAGTTACTGGTCCACTATGTTATTATAGACTAGTCAGTTACTGGTCCACTATGTTATTATAGACTAGTCAGTTACTGGTCCACTATGTTGTTATAGACTAGTCAGTTACTGGTCCACTATGTTATTATAGACTAGTCAGTTACTGGTCCACTATGTTGTTATAGACTAGTCAGTTTCTGGTCCACTATATTGTTATAGACTAGTCAGTTACTGGTCCACTATGTTGTAATAGACTAGTCAGTTTCTGGTCCACTATGTTGTTATAGACTAGTCAGTTACTGGTCCACTATGTTGTAATAGACTAGTCAGTTACTGGTCCACTATGTTATTATAGACTAGTCAGTTACTGGTCCACTATGTTGTTATAGACTAGTCAGTTACTGGTCCACTATGTTATTATAGACTAGTCAGTTACTGGTCCACTATGTTGTTATAGACTAGTCAGTTACTGGTCCACTATGTTGTTATAGACTAGTCAGTTACTGGTCCACTATGTTGTTATAGACTAGTCAGTTACTGGTCCACTATGTTGTTATAGACTAGTCAGTTACTGGTCCACTATGTTGTAATAGACTAGTCAGTTACTGGTCCACTATGTTATTATAGACTAGTCAGTTACTGGTCCACTATGTTATTATAGATTAGTCAGTTACTGGTCCACTATGTTAATATAGACTAGTCAGTTACTGGTCCACTATGTTATTATAGACTAGTCAGTTACTGGTCCACTATGTTAATATAGACTAGTCAGTTACTGGTACACTATGTTGTTATAGACTAGTCAGTTACTGGTCCACTTTGTTGTTATAGACTAGTCAGTTACTGGTACACTATGTTGTTATAGACTAGTCAGTTACTGGTCCACTATGTTGTTATAGACTAGTCAGTTACTGGTCCACTATGTTATTATAGACTAGTCAGTTACTGGTCCACTATGTTGTAATAGACTAGTCAGTTTCTGGTACACTATGTTGTTATAGACTAGTCAGTTTCTGGTACACTATGTTATTATAGACTAGTCAGTTACTGGTCCACTATGTTGTTATAGACTAGTCAGTTACTGGTCCACTATGTTATTATAGACTAGTCAGTTACTGGTCCACTATGTTGTTATAGACTAGTCAGTTACTGGTCCACTATGTTGTTATAGACTAGTCAGTTACTGGTCCACTATGTTGTAATAGACTAGTCAGTTACTGGTCCACTATGTTGTTATAGACTAGTCAGTTACTGGTACACTATTTTGTAATAGACTAGTCAGTTTCTGGTCCACTATGTTGTTATAGACTAGTCAGTTACTGGTCCACTATGTTGTTATAGACTAGTCAGTTACTGGTCCACTATGTTATTATAGACTAGTCAGTTACTGGTCCACTATGTTATTATAGACTAGTCAGTTACTGGTCCACTATGTTATTATAGACTAGTCAGTTTCTGGTCCACTATGTTAATATAGACTAGTCAGTTACTGGTCCACTATGTTGTTATAGACTAGTCAGTTTCTGGTACACTATATTGTTATTGGCTAGTCAGTTACTGGTCCGGTCCAATACATGGCTGGCTTGCTTCTACAATGAGTTGAAGTGGAGATACGTTCTTGGCTTGGGAGTCTGATATCTATCCACCCCCTGTCATACTTCACATACCTATTTGCAAGTCTGTAGGCTAAGTAACAGGGTTAGTCTGTAGGCTAAGTAAACAGGGTTAGGGTTAGCCTGTGGGCTAAGTAAACAGGGTTAGGGTTAGTCTGTAGGTTAAGTAACAGGGTTAGCCTGTAGGCTAAGTAACAGGGTTAGCCTGTAGGCTAAGTAACAGGGTTAGCCTGTAGGCTAAGTAACAGGGTTAGGGTGTAGGCTAAGTAAAGGGGTTAGGGTGTAGGCTAAGTAAAAGGGTTTGGGTGTAGGCTAAGTAAAGGGGTTTGGGTGCAGGCTAAGTAAAGGGGTTAGGGTGTAGGCTAAGTAAAGGGGTTTGGGTGTAGGCTAAGTAAAGGGGTTTGGGTGCAGGCTAAGTAAAGGGGTTAGGGTGTAGGCTAAGTAAAGGGGTTAGGGTGTAGGCTAAGTAAAAGGGTTAGTGTTAGTGTGTAGGCTAAGTAAAAGGGTTAGTGTTAGTGTGCAGGCTAAGTAAAGGGGTTTGGGTGCAGGCTAAGTAACAGGGTTAGGGTGCAGGCTAAGTAAAGGGGTTAGGGTGCAGGCTAAGTAAAGGGGTTAGTGTGCAGGCTAAGTAAAGGGGTTTGGGTGCAAGCTAAGTAAAGGGGTTTGGGTGCAGGCTAAGTAAAGGGGTTTGGGTGTAGGCTAAGTAAAGGGGTTTGGGTGTAGGCTAAGTAAAGGGGTTTGGGTGCAGGCTAAGTAAAGGGGTTAGGGTGTAGGCTAAGTAAAGGGGTTAGGGTGTAGGCTAAGTAAAGGGGTTAGGGTGCAGGCTAAGTAAACGGGTTAGTGTTAGTGTGCAGGCTAAGTAAAGGGGTTTGGGTGCAGGCTAAGTAAAGGGGTTTGGGTGCAGGCTAAGTAAAGGGGTTTGGGTGCAGGCTAAGTAAAGGGGTTTGGGTGCAGGCTAAGTAAAGGGGTTAGGGTGCAGGCTAAGTAAAGGGGTTTGGGTGCAGGCTAGGAAAAGGGGTTTGGGTGCAGGCTAAGTAAAGGGGTTAGGGTGCAGGCTAAGTAAAGGGGTTCGGGTGCAGGCTAAGTAAAGGGGTTAGGGTGCAGGCTAAGTAAAGGGGTTAGGGTGCAGGCTAAGTAAAGGGGTTTGGGTGCAGGCTAAGTAAAGGGGTTTGGGTGCAGGCTAAGTAAAGGGGTTTGGGTGCAGGCTAAGTAAAGGGGTTTGGGTGCAGGCTAAGTAAAGCGGTTTGGGTGCAGGCTAAGTAAAAGGGGTTTGGGTGCAGGCTAGGAAAAGGGAAAAGTAATTTCACATGACTCCTTTGTCATATTTTAACTAAATACTTATGTTCTGAGCGAGTGGAGTGTTGAAACAGAGCCGCTTGGGAGGTCAGATTAGTTTGGTTAAACTGACCCTGGGAATCTAGATGTTGGCCTATAGGAATTCAGAGCACTATTTATGGAAGGCATATAGTCTCCCACATTGGACCTGTCATAATTCCCAGAAAACGGATTTTCCACCATTCAGTTTTTACATCGTGGATTTGACCCAAAAAATCTCAGTGATTTGTGTTTGGTGTAGGCTTACCTTGGCGTGAGGTTTCTGATAGCCGTGTAGTTCTCCTACGGACAAGGTGAGTTTGATCAATATATTGGCCTCAATTTACTCTCAAATATTCGCAATACTAATAATTGATGAAAGTGACCTTGTCCGAGAGAGATTTGTGCTGAAATATGAAATCTCAGATGGAAAAATGAATGATGAAAAAAAAAAAAACGATTGGAACCATGTATGGGTTTTATGACTGTGGTACTCAGATTGCATCAGATTTAAAATCGGATCTACAAGTTGTTGTATTTATGGAATTCATATTATATACATTTTGAGGTCATGAGAAAAAGTTTATTCCGGAACCAGAGGATTTTTTTCATATTATGAGGACTTCAAGACTTAATTTTATGTACTATAAGACATGGTAACCACGACACAGAGGTAAGACTTAAGACTTGGAGACCTTGTATGACCTTGTTAAAATATTAAAGCCCATGGCGTGTTTAAGGTTGAACCATGGCCTTCTGTGAGCCAGTAATACGCAAACATGTGTTGGATCTGCTGGGCATATTAATATAATGTCCAAATGCCTACAGGGCATCATTAATGCTGTAATAATCAAACACGCGCTGCTGGATACAACATTCTCAGGTGAAATAAGGCAGTTTTTTTTGTTGTTGTGGTTGACAAACTTCTGCTTTATAGCCTACTCAGGTATCTAAAGAGGATCATTACGACACCACTTCTTCGTGTGTAAACTTGTATGAAATATATGAATATGTTGAACCAACATTGCACGGCTCTGTCACTACTATGTCCTTCATCGTAAGTGAAAAATAAAATAAAATGTAAAAAGTAACAATACATACTAACATACTATGAGAGTCATGTAGATACATGTATAATACTTCATAACATACTATTAGATACATGTAGATACATGTACAATACTTCATATCATACTATTAGAGCCATGTATATACATGACATACTATTAGATACATGTATAATACTTCATAACATACTGTTAGATACATGTATAATACTTCATAACATACTATTAGATACATGTATAATACTTCATAACATACTATTAGATACATGTATAATACTTCATACTATTAGAGCCATGTAGATACATGTATAATACTTCATAACATACTATTAGAGCCATGCAGATACATGTATAATACTTCATAACATACTATTAGAGCCATGTAGATACATGTATAATACTTCATAACATACTATTAGAGCCATGTAGATACATGTATAATACTTCATACTATTAGAGTCATGTAGATACATGTATAATACTTCATAACATACTATTAGATACATGTATAATACTTCATACTATTAGAGCCATGTAGATACATGTATAATACTTCATACTATTAGAGTCATGTAGATACATGTATAATACTTCATAACATACTATTAGATACATGTATAATACTTCATACTATTAGAGCCATGTAGATACATGTATAATACTTCATAACATACTATTAGATACATCTATAATACTTCATACTATTAGAGCCATGTAGATACATGTATAATACTTCATAACATACTATTAGAGCCATGGAGATACATGTATAATACTTCATACTATTATAGCCATGTAGATACATGTATAATACTTCATAACATACTATTAGATACATGTATAATACTTCATAACATACTGTTAGATACATGTATAATACTTCATAACATACTATTAGATACATGTATAATACTTCATAACATACTATTAGATACATGTATAATACTTCATACTATTAGAGCCATGTAGATACATGTATAATACTTCATAACATACTATTAGAGCCATGCAGATACATGTATAATACTTCATAACATACTATTAGAGCCATGTAGATACATGTATAATACTTCATAACATACTATTAGAGCCATGTAGATACATGTATAATACTTCATACTATTAGAGTCATGTAGATACATGTATAATACTTCATAACATACTATTAGATACATGTATAATACTTCATACTATTAGAGCCATGTAGATACATGTATAATACTTCATAACATACTATTAGATACATCTATAATACTTCATACTATTAGAGCCATGTAGATACATGTATAATACTTCATAACATACTATTAGAGCCATGGAGATACATGTATAATACTTCATACTATTATAGCCATGTAGATACATGTATAATACTTCATAACATACTATTAGATACATGTATAATACTTCATAACATACTGTTAGATACATGTATAATACTTCATAACATACTATTAGATACATGTATAATACTTCATAACATACTATTAGATACATGTATAATACTTCATACTATTAGAGCCATGTAGATACATGTATAATACTTCATAACATACTATTAGAGCCATGCAGATACATGTATAATACTTCATAACATACTATTAGAGCCATGTAGATACATGTATAATACTTCATAACATACTATTAGAGCCATGTAGATACATGTATAATACGTCATACTATTAGAGTCATGTAGATACATGTATAATACTTCATAACATACTATTAGATACATGTATAATAGTTCATACTATTAGAGCCATGTAGATACATGTATAATACTTCATAACATACTATTAGATACATCTATAATACTTCATACTATTAGAGCCATGTAGATACATGTATAATACTTCATAACATACTATTAGATACATGTATAATACTTCATAACATACTATTAGATACATGTATAATACTTCATACTATTAGATACATGTAGATACATGTATAATACTTCATAACATACTATTAGAGCCATGTAGATACATGTATAATACTTCATAACATACTATTAGAGCCATGCAGATACATGTATAATACTTCATACTATTAGAGCCATGCAGATACATGTATAATACTTCATAACATACTATTAGAGCCATGTAGATACATGTATAATACTTCATAACACACTATTAGAGCCATGTAGATACATGTATAATACTTCATACTATTAGAGCCATGTAGATACATGTATAATACTTCATACTATTAGAGCCATGAAGATACATGTATAAGGAGACTTGTTTTTTTTAACACATTATGGGATTTTCAAAAAAGTGACAATCAGCTGTTCTTAAAATACATAATTTCTCCTAATAAGGCTGATAATGTAACCAAATTATATGTTCTCTGTTTCCTCCTCAGTCCTCGTCCTACAGCTGCACTCTCCCATTGTGGTGAAAGCCCAGAGAGAGCAAGAGAGGGAGAGGTTACTGGGAGTATCAGAGGGGACTAATTGTCAAGGTTAGGTCTGGGAGGATGATTGATGTCGGGCTGTTTTTTGTCAGCCTGTCAGGTGACTGGAATGTTTAATGTTCTCATTATTAGTTGATATGTTATGTATATTTCTCTGTCGGTGCCAAGAGGGCCCATCTGAACTGCTTCTGTCAGCGTCAAGCAGACCCATCTGAACTGCTTCTCTGTCAGCATCAACCAGACCCATCTGAACTGCTTCTCTGTCAGCATCAACCAGACCCATCTGAACTGCTTCTCTGTCAGCATCAACCAGACCCATCTGAACTGCTTCTCTGTCAGCATCAACCAGACCCATCTGAACTGCTTCTCTGTCAGCATCAACCAGACCCATCTGAACTGCTTCTCTGTCAGCATCAACCAGACCCATCTGAACTGCTTCTCTGTCAGCGTCAAGCGGACCCATCTGATCTGCTTCTCTGTCAGCGTCAAGAGGACCCATCTGAACTGCTTCTGTCAGCGTCAAGAGGACCCATCTGAACTGCTTCTCTCTCAGCGTCAAGAGGACCCATCTGATCTGCTTCTCTGTCAGCGTCAAGAGGACCCATCTGATCTGCTTCTCTGTCAGCGTCAAGAGGACCCATCTGAACTGCTTCTGTCAGCGTCAAGAGGACCCATCTGATCTGCTTCTCTGTCAGCGTCAAGAGGACCCATCTGAACTGCTCCTGTCGGTGCCAAGTGGACCCATCTGAACTGCTTCTGTCAGCGTTAAGAGGACCCATCTGAACTGCTTCTCTGTCAGCGTCAAGCAGACCCATCTGAACTGCTTCTGTCAGCGTCAAGCAGACCTATCTGAACTGCTTCTCTTTCAGCGTCAAGCAGACCCATCTGAACTGCTTCTGTCAGCGTCAAGCAGACCCATCTGAACTGCTTCTGTCAGCGTCAAGTGGACCCATCTGAACTGCTTCTGTCAGCGTCAAGCAGACCCATCTGAACTGCTTCTCTGTCAGCGTCAAGCAGACCCATCTGAACTGCTTCTCTGTCAGCGTCAAGAGGACCCATCTGATCTGCTTCTCTGTCAGCCTCAAGCAGACCCATCTGAACTGCTTCTCTGTCAGCGTCAAGCAGACCCATCTGAACTGCTTCTCTGTCAGCGTCAAGCAGACCTATCTGAACTGCTTCTCTTTCAGCGTCAAGCAGACCCATCTGAACTGCTTCTGTCAGCGTCAAGCAGACCCATCTGAACTGCTTCTGTCAGCGTCAAGTGGACCCATCTGAACTGCTTCTGTCAGCGTCAAGCAGACCCATCTGAACTGCTTCTCTGTCAGCGTCAAGCAGACCCATCTGAACTGCTTCTCTGTCAGCGTCAAGAGGACCCATCTGATCTGCTTCTCTGTCAGCCTCAAGCAGACCCATCTGAACTGCTTCTCTGTCAGCGTCAAGCAGACCCATCTGAACTGCTTCTCTGTCAGCGTCAAGCAGACCCATCTGAACTGCTTCTGTCAGCGTCAAGCGGACCCATCTGAACTGCTTCTGTCAGCGTCAAGCAGACCCATCTGAACTGCTTCTGTCAGCGTCAAGCAGACCCATCTGAACCGCTTCTCTTTCAGCGTCAAGCAGACCCATCTGAACTGCTTCTCTGTCAGCATCAACCAGACCCATCTGAACTGCTTCTCTGTCAGCATCAACCAGACCCATCTGAACTGCTTCTCTGTCAGCATCAACCAGACCCATCTGAACTGCTTCTCTGTCAGCATCAACCAGACCCATCTGAACTGCTTCTCTGTCAGCATCAACCAGACCCATCTGAACTGCTTCTCTGTCAGCATCAACCAGACCCATCTGAACTGCTTCTCTGTCAGCGTCAAGCGGACCCATCTGATCTGCTTCTCTGTCAGCGTCAAGAGGACCCATCTGAACTGCTTCTGTCAGCGTCAAGAGGACCCATCTGAACTGCTTCTCTCTCAGCGTCAAGAGGACCCATCTGATCTGCTTCTCTGTCAGCGTCAAGAGGACCCATCTGATCTGCTTCTCTGTCAGCGTCAAGAGGACCCATCTGAACTGCTTCTGTCAGCGTCAAGAGGACCCATCTGATCTGCTTCTCTGTCAGCGTCAAGAGGACCCATCTGAACTGCTCCTGTCGGTGCCAAGTGGACCCATCTGAACTGCTTCTGTCAGCGTTAAGAGGACCCATCTGAACTGCTTCTCTGTCAGCGTCAAGCAGACCCATCTGAACTGCTTCTGTCAGCGTCAAGCAGACCTATCTGAACTGCTTCTCTTTCAGCGTCAAGCAGACCCATCTGAACTGCTTCTGTCAGCGTCAAGCAGACCCATCTGAACTGCTTCTGTCAGCGTCAAGTGGACCCATCTGAACTGCTTCTGTCAGCGTCAAGCAGACCCATCTGAACTGCTTCTCTGTCAGCGTCAAGCAGACCCATCTGAACTGCTTCTCTGTCAGCATCAAGAGGACCCATCTGATCTGCTTCTCTGTCAGCCTCAAGCAGACCCATCTGAACTGCTTCTCTGTCAGCGTCAAGCAGACCCATCTGAACTGCTTCTCTGTCAGCGTCAAGCAGACCCATCTGAACTGCTTCTGTCAGCGTCAAGCGGACCCATCTGAACTGCTTCTGTCAGCGTCAAGCAGACCCATCTGAACTGCTTCTGTCAGCGTCAAGCAGACCCATCTGAACCGCTTCTCTTTCAGCGTCAAGCGGACCCATCTGAACTGCTTCTGTCAGCGTCAAGCAGACCCATCTGAATTGCTTCTGTCAGCGTCAAGCAGACCCATCTGAACCGCTTCTCTTTCAGCGTCAAGCAGACCCATCTGAACTGCTTCTCTGTCAGCGTCAAGCAGACCCATCTGAACTGCTTCTGTCAGCGTCAAGCAGACCTATCTGAACTGCTTCTCTTTCAGCGTCAAGCAGACCCATCTGAACTGCTTCTGTCAGCGTCAAGCAGACCCATCTGAACTGCTTCTGTCAGCGTCAAGTGGACCCATCTGAACTGCTTCTGTCAGCGTCAAGAGGACCCATCTGAACTGCTTCTCTGTCAGCGTCAAGCAGACCCATCTGAACTGCTTCTGTCAGCGTCAAGTGGACCCATCTGAACTGCTTCTCTGTCAGCCTCAAGCAGACCCATCTGAACTGATTCTCTGTCAGCGTCAAGAGGACCCATCTGAACTGCTTCTGTCAGCGTCAACCAGACCCATCTGAACTGCTTCTGTCAGCGTCAAGAGGACCCATCTGAACTGCTTCTCTGTCAGCGTCAAGAGGACCCATCTGAACTGCTTCTGTCAGCGTCAAGTGGACCCATCTGAACTGCTTCTGTCAGCGTCAAGTGGACCCATCTGAACTGCTTCTCTGTCAGCGTCAAGAGGACCCATCTGAACTGCTTCTCTGTCAGCGTCAAGCAGACCCATCTGAACTGCTTCTGTCAGCGTCAAGCAGACCCATCTGAACTGATTCTCTGTCAGCATCAACCAGACCCATCTGAACTGCTTCTGTCAGCGTCAAGTGGACCCATCTGAACTGCTTCTGTCAGCGTCAAGTGGACCCATCTGAACTGCTTCTCTGTCAGCGTCAAGAGGACCCATCTGAACTGCTTCTCTGTCAGCGTCAAGCAGACCCATCTGAACTGCTTCTGTCAGCGTCAAGCAGACCCATCTGAACTGATTCTCTGTCAGCATCAACCAGAACCATCTGAACTGCTTCTCTGTCAGCGTCAAGCAGACCCATCTGAACTGCTTCTCTTTCAGCGTCAAGCAGACCCATCTGAACTGCTTCTGTCAGCGTCAAGCAGACCCATCTGAACTGCTTCTCTGTCGGCATCAAGCAGACCCATCTGAACTGCTTCTGTCAGCGTCAAGTGGACCCATCTGAACTGCTTCTGTCAGCGTCAAGTGGACCCATCTGAACTGCTTCTGTCAGCGTCAAGAGGACCCATCTGAACTGCTTCTCTGTCAGCGTCAAGCAGACCCATCTGAACTGCTTCTGTCAGCGTCAAGTGGACCCATCTGAACTGCTTCTCTGTCAGCCTCAAGCAGACCCATCTGAACTGATTCTCTGTCAGCGTCAAGAGGACCCATCTGAACTGCTTCTGTCAGCGTCAACCAGACCCATCTGAACTGCTTCTGTCAGCGTCAAGAGGACCCATCTGAACTGCTTCTCTGTCAGCGTCAAGAGGACCCATCTGAACTGCTTCTGTCAGCGTCAAGTGGACCCATCTGAACTGCTTCTGTCAGCGTCAAGTGGACCCATCTGAACTGCTTCTCTGTCAGCGTCAAGAGGACCCATCTGAACTGCTTCTCTGTCAGCGTCAAGCAGACCCATCTGAACTGCTTCTGTCAGCGTCAAGCAGACCCATCTGAACTGATTCTCTGTCAGCATCAACCAGACCCATCTGAACTGCTTCTGTCAGCGTCAAGTGGACCCATCTGAACTGCTTCTGTCAGCGTCAAGTGGACCCATCTGAACTGCTTCTCTGTCAGCGTCAAGAGGACCCATCTGAACTGCTTCTCTGTCAGCGTCAAGCAGACCCATCTGAACTGCTTCTGTCAGCGTCAAGCAGACCCATCTGAACTGATTCTCTGTCAGCATCAATCAGACCCATCTGAACTGCTTCTCTGTCAGCGTCAAGCAGACCCATCTGAACTGCTTCTCTTTCAGCGTCAAGCAGACCCATCTGAACTGCTTCTGTCAGCGTCAAGCAGACCCATCTGAACTGCTTCTCTGTCGGCATCAAGCAGACCCATCTGAACTGCTTCTGTCAGCGTCAAGTGGACCCATCTGAACTGCTTCTGTCAGCGTCAAGAGGACCCATCTGAACTGCTTCTCTGTCAGCGTCAACCAGACCCATCTGAACTGCTTCTCTGTCAGCGTCAAGCAGACCCATCTGAACTGCTTCTGTCAGCGTCAAGCAGACCCATCTGAACTGCCAAATAATTTCAAAGTCTTTCAGGTCATCCGTCTTCCTCCTGATGTCCGCAATGTTCAGCCTCAGCTGAGTGCCGGTGATTTGTTATGACTCCAGAGCCGCAGTTGACAGACAGGACAGGACTCCTATTAAAAAAACCACAGGACATATTTCCCTTTTGTGGTGAGGTGCGGAAAGTGAAAATATCACTGTGGAAACATCACCGGCGTAATGGCCGACAACGGTCACAGTAGGCTGACACCTGACAGTTGTGTTGTCTCGCTAATTTGCTGGAGTTGGACTGACTGAATTCTATTTATTTTTAACTCACACCCCATCACACTTATTCTGGTTATGATGTCACAGGCTGTTGCTGAAATGTCTCCTTATTCTCTGGTGCAGTTGTTTTCATTGGGGCCTGGAGTTCCCTATGGGCCCTGGTCAAAAGGACCCATAACCCTATTCCCTTATGGGCCCTGGTCAAAAGGACCCATAACCCTATTCCCTTATGGGCCCTGGTCAAAAGGACCCATAACCCTATTCCCTTATGGGCCCTGGTCAAAAGGACCCATAACCCTATTCCCTTATGGGCCCTGGTCAAAAGTAATTAACTATATACAGAATAGGGTGCCATTTTGGATGTAGCCACAGATGTGTACAGGTCACAATCTGTGGCGGCGTACCAGGGGAATGGGCGGTAGGCAGCGAAGAAGGATCACTATGCTCAGGCACATTTTCAAGTCATATTCATCAACAGTGACACCTAGTATACCAGCGAGGGAGATGCAGATAGTGTTAGCCACATAGCCAAACCTGAAGAGAGATGGAGAGAGTGACAGAGAGAGGCAGAGACAGAAAAAGTGAGAGAGAGAGAGAGAGGAGCGTTGCCTGAAAACTAGACATTGAAAACTAGAGGTTGAGAAATGAAATCTGAATCTAGATTATTTTCCCAGGCCGTGACAAGATTGATAGTGTTCTGCTGATCTAATTTAGGAACATGGGAAAATAGTCCATCCGTCTTGAAGAGAAATGATGTGAAAGCTGAAAAAGATTAAAGAGAAACTCTCGTCCTTAGACCTAATCACGAGCCGTAGATGATTCTGTCCCCAGACGGTAAGGCTTGATTCGGCAGCTCCTCCTGTATATTAATGAACACCAGTCTGTTATATTTGACTTAGGTAAGTGAGATGTCCATCACCCATAATGGTCTGCCAGCTGGCATTATGCATGTTGTTACACTCTAATGTCCTAGCGGCATTCTTCAGCCACCACATCATCCGCTGCATTATCAACTACATCATCCACCACATCATCCACTACATCACCCACCACATCATCCACTACATCACCCACCACATCATCCACTACATCACCCACCACATCATCCACTACATCACCCACCACATCATCAACTACATCACCCACCACATCATCCACTACATCACCCACCACATCATCAACTACATCACCCACCACATCATCCACTACATCACCCACCACATCATCCACTACATCACCCACCACATCATCAACTACATCACCCACCACATCATCCACTACATCACCCACCACATTAACCACCACATCAACCACCACATCATCCGCTACATTATCCACGACATGATCCACTACATCACCCGCCACCACAGCACCCACCACAGCACCCACCACATCACCCACCACATCACCCACCACCCACCACATCATCCACCACATTATCCACTACATTATCCACTAATCACCCACCACATTATCCACTACATCACCCACCACATAATCCACCACATAATCCACCACATCATCCACTACATCATCCACCACATTATCCACTACATCATCTACTACATCACCCACCACATAATCCACTACATCACCCACCACATAATCCACTACATCACCCACCACATTATCCACAACATCATCCACTACATCACCCACCACATAATCCACATCACCCACCACATAATCCACCACATCATCCACCACATTATCCACTACATCATCCACCACATTATCAACTACATCACCCACCACATTATCAACTACATCATCCACCACATTATCCACTATATCATCCACCACATAATCCACTACATCATCCATCACATTATCCACTACATCATCCACCACATTATCAACTACATCACCCACCACATCAGCCACCACATCAGTCACCACATCAGCCACCACATCATCCACCACATCACCCACCACATCATCCACCACATTATCCACTATATCATCCACCACATAATCCACTACATCATCCATCACATTATCCACTACATCATCCATCACATTATCAACTACATCATCCACCACATAACCCACCACATCACCCACCACATCACCCACCACATCACCCACCACATAATCCACTACATCACCCACCACATAATCCACTACATCACCCACCACATCAGTCACCACATCACCCACCACATCATCCACCACATAATCCACTACATCAACCACCACATCATCCGCTACATTATCCACTACATCATCCACCACATCACCCACCACATCATCCACCACATCACCCACCACATCATCCACCACATAATCCACTACATCACCCACCATCTGATCATAATCTGACACTTTTAGACAGAAAGCTGTCTAAGAGCAGGTTTAACCTCTACTATTAGAAAGCTGGATCAACTAAGAATACCTAAGAGTGAATTAAACTATTTTGAAAACGCAATTAAAATAATTAACTGGAATGATCTCTTGTCCTATACAGATGCGGAAGCTGATAGTCAGGTTTTTCTATCCACAATCCAGACTACAATAAATGGTTTCCTAAAGAAAATCAAATCCAAACCTGACCAAGAGAGCACTCTTCCTTGGCTAAATGGAGAAATCTGGAAATTGATGAAAGAACGAGATTCTGCTCTAAAAACAGCCCTAAAATCCAAATTAGATCATGACAGACGTAGGCTTACCATGTTGAGAAATAAGGTGATGAAAGAAATCAGACAGGCCAAGGCAAACTTTTTTATTAACATAATTGGTGAAGCAAAGGGAAATTCTAAACTGATCTGGGAGAATGTAAAAAAGTTAACAGGGAAAGACCATAGTAACACTGCAAAAAGACTAGAACTCATGGTGAATAAAAATCTAACACAGGATGCAGTCGAAATAGCAATAGCCTTCAATTCCTACTTTATTGACTCTGTCAGGGTACTGACACAGAACCCCTCCACTGGATTCCTGGGCTCAGTGCTAGTGAATGACGCTCAACCTGTCTTCATCATTAGGGAGGTTTCTGAGTCAAAGGTGAACAAGGTGATTAGCTCACTAAATAACTCTAAAGCCAAAGATGTGTTTGGGCTGGACTCTACATTTCTTAAAAACTACAAAGAGTCACTCATTGGCTCCATTACTAAGGTCACCAACACATCTATTGGTCTCTGGGTGTTTCCAAGGGTATGGAAGTCGGCCATAATAACGGCCATCTTTAAATCAGGCGACCCTGCCGACGTGAGTAACTACAGGCCCATTAGTATACTACCTGTGGTGTCAAAGGTTGTTGAAAAGTGTGTAGCAGAACAACTGATTGCCCACCTCAACAACAGCCCATTCACATTACATTCCATGCAGTTTGGCTTCAGAGCGAAACATTCCACAGAAATTGCCAGCTGCTTTCTTCTGGAAAATGTGAAGTCCAAGCTGGACAAAGGGGGCGTTGTTGGGACTGTGTTTCTGGACCTGAGGAAGGCTTTTGATACTGTTAACCATGAGATTCTCATCACAAAATTGTCCAAGTTCAACTTTTCACCTGATGCCTTGAGATGGATGAAATCATACCTTGAAGGCAGAACTCAGTGTGTCAGAGTGAGCAATGAGCTGTCGCCCACTCTTAGCTATGATGTGGGCATGCCCCAAGGGTCAATACTGGGGCCCCTCCTGTTCATTAATGATCTGCCTTCTGTCTGTACTGGGTCTGAAGTTCAAATGTATGCAGATGACACAGTGATATATGTGCATGCAAAGAGCAAACAACAAGCTGCACAAGAACTCACTACTGTAATGGTCCAGGTTACAAAGTGGCTCAGTGACTCGTGTTTGCATCTCAATTTGAATTTTTTTTTGTTGCATGTTCTTTACAAAGAGGGCAACAGATGCTACTGAGCCAGATGTCTATGTGTCAGGGGAGAAGCTCCAGGTGGTATCTGATTTTAAGTACCTTGGCATCATACTTGATTCCAACCTCTCTTTTAAAAAGCATGTGAAAAAGGTAATTCAAATAACCAAATTCAACCTAGCTAATTTCCGATATATACGAAATTGTTTGACTACAGAGGTAGCAAAACTGTACTTCAAATCTATGATACTACCCCACTTAACATACTGCTTGACTAGTTGAGCCCAAGCTTGCTGTACAACATTAAAACCTATTCAGTCTGTCTACAAACAGGCTCTCAAAGTGCTTGATAGGAAGCCCAATAGCCATCATCACTGTTACATCCTCAGAAAGCATGAGCTCCTGAGTTGGGGAAATCTTGTGCAATACACCGACGCATGTCTTGTATTCAAGATCCTTAATGGCCTGGCTCCCCCTCCACTCAATATTTTTGATAAACAGAAAACCCAAACATATGGCAGCAGATCCACAAGGTCTGCCATGAGAGGTGACTGTATAGTTTCCTTAAGGAAAAGCACCTTTAGTAAATCCGCTTTCTCTGTGAGAGCTTCCCATGTCTGGAATACACTGCCATCAGACACACATAACTGCACCACCTATCACACTTTCACAAAATGCATGAAGACATGGCTAAAGGCCAATCAGATTTGTGAACATGGTCCTTAACTGTGTTGCCGCTTTCCATGTTGTCTGTTGTCTGTAGCTTGTGAGGTGTGGAAACACTTTGTTGCTTTTATGAATTTTGTCTTGCTGCTTTTTGTTCTATGTTGCTCTGTCTGTATGCTACGTTTTGCTTGTCCTATGTTGCTCTGCGTGTGCTCACTGCTCAATGATTGTCTACATTGTAATTGTTTTAAATAACCTGCCCAGGGACTGCGGTTGAAAATTAGCCGGCTGGCTAAAACCGGCACTTTTACTGAAACGTTGATTAATGTGCCCTGTCCCTGTAAAAATAAAATAAACTCAAACTACATCACCCGCCACATCACCCATCACATCATCATTATCACATTATCCACCACACATCACATTACCCACCACATTATCCACTATATAATCCACTGCACTATCAACCACACCACCCACCACATAATCTGCTACATCATCCGCTACATCATCCGCTACATTATCCACTGCATTATCAGCTACATTATCCACTACAACATCCGCTACATTATCCACTGCATCATCAGCTACATTATCCACTACAACATCCGCTACATTATCCACTGCATTATCAGCTACATTATCCACTACAACATCCGCTACATTATCCACTGCATCATCAACTACATTATCCACTACAACATCCGCTACATTATCAACTGCATTATCAACTACATTATCCACTACAACATCAACTACGTTATCCACTGCATTATCAGCTACATTATCCACTACAACATCAACTACATTATCCACTGCATCATCAGCTACATTATCCACTACAACATCCGCTACATTATCAACTACATAATTCACTGCAGTATCCACTCCATTATCGTGGAACATTTTTGTTTCCATCATTGTCAATGCCTGGCCAAACAATATCTTTCACCTGGAAAATAAATAAATACATCTGGAAAAAGCACACATTTTCAGAGTCGGCCACAGCTCGTTTCTTCCCATAAGTCAAGTCTAATACTTCTGGCACTAAAACCATCACCTTGGGTGAGGCACAACAAGTTCCATAGTAACTTGATTAAGTTAGTCACATAACTGCAAAAAAACAGCAATATGTTAACAAACCTAATTATAGGAGGCACGTGGGTGATAAAATGTGTGCGACGGCTACAGCATATCTCACAAGGCATGTGTCGGCTAGCACAGGGTGGATCCCATTGCCTACATTCATTTTCACCAGATCCCTATGGGCCCTGGACAAGTTAAGTATACTAAATATGGGAATATGGTACATTTGGGAACTTTCAATTTTAGTTGGGAATATTGTTTGTTAGTCTGTACTAAATGTTATGTTCGTTCCTCAGGAAACAATTGCACCATTTTCTGTTTAGATTGAAATTCAAATCGATGTGGAATTTTGACGGAGAAAATCCCCAGAAACGTTAAAGAACTGCTTGCCTTGTCCCAGTTAACTACGTTTAAAAGAAAGTGCTGAATACTCTCAAAAGGGAAAAGAGCACATGTCTGCCAGGTTAGTATCTCAGAAATACACTACATGAATAAACCAATCCTCATTTTTAAACCCACAGCGGGGGGGGGGGAAACTTGGACTGCCGTTTCCAAACTGTTCCAGAGCACCAACAGTGCAGGAGCATAATGCCAGTATGTCAGACATTTAAACACGGTTAACTTATAGCCTGTTTACTATTCCTGGAAAGACCATTCATCTTACTCAACGTTGGTCTGCTGCTTACAAATGTGTCAGTAAGAGCTTCCACATGCCAAGGTTTCTGCGAGTGGGAGGAAGGGAGCGAAGAAAGAGTTCAGGTTATCAGGAAAGATTTTCATAGCGTGTCTTCACTCAGTCTGCAGTTAATTAGTGAGCCTCTACACAATAAGGCCATAAGTCATTAATCATGGCCCTAGCAGCAGTCAGTGTGCAGAGACCTGGGATCAGTCCCAAAGGGCACAATATTGCCTATATAGTGCACTACTTTTGATGAGGGCCCATAGGGTCAAAAGCAGTGGACTGTGTAGGGAAAAGGGCGCCATTTGGAACGCAATTCCAAAGACGTTGGTGGGAGACATAAAATGTGCTTTCTCTGAATGCTATGGTGGTCGGACATGTCTGTCTTCAGTTGAGAATGGATCCTGGCTGAATGACTGGACTGCCAGTAGACTAGTGTATAAATTACAGGACAGTGTAGTCCGTCTTCGGTCGACTGCCAGTAGACTAGTGTATAAATTACAGGACAGTGTAGTCGGTCTTCAGTCGACTGCCAGTAGACTAGTGTATAAATTACAGGACAGTGTAATCGGTCTTCAGTCGACTGCCAGTAGACTAGTGTATAAATTACAGGACAGTGTAGTCGGTCTTCGGTCGACTGCCAGTAGACTAGTGTATAAATTACAGGACAGTGTAGTCGGTCTTCAGTCGACTGCCAGTAGACTAGTGTATAAATTACAGGACAGTGTAGTCGGTCTTCAGTCGACTGCCAGTAGACTAGTGTATAAATTACAGGACAGTGTAGTCGGTCTTCGGTCGACTGCCAGTAGACTAGTGTATAAATGACAGGGCCATGGTGAGTACTGGCAGACAAGGGACCACTGTTCCACACACTGCTGCCCACCCTCTCTACAATGTAGTAGCCAGTGCACCAAAACATCTAAGAAGTTTAGCCTCGAGCTCCAACGCTTTTAGTTGTTATGGAAACTGACCCATTACACTGTTTACTCTGTGCATCTACTTCACATCCCTGAGTCTACCCTTAAGCTATGATATGTCCTTTGTGTAATATTGATCAATTGCTATGGATTTTGGCTGAATATGCATGTTTCACTGAATAGAGTAGAAAATTCTACCGAATTTAATATGATAAGGATGGCAGCATGCCATTGGTTCAGAGTAATCTGTGTGATCCCTCACAGAAAAAAACATGATTTCACATGTGGAAAATCACATGATTTCCTGTGACATGTGAAATCATGCGAAACCATGTTTTTTTTTGGATGTGATGATATTTCACGTGAAATTCACATGTGGATTTTCACATAAGATTAGCAAACAAAAATGTGTTGTTATGACACATACACAGTGCTTTTAACATAGTATTTTCTACTTATATTTTTTTACACACTTTGACACACAGTACATGACTACATTGTGTATCTTTATATGTACAGTAATTCATATTCAACATGTCGTTACCTGGGATTTAATGTAAGGATCTGGGTGTAGCTGGTGCAGAGGAGTCAGGCGCAGGACAGCAGAGATGAGTAAACACAAGGAACTTTACTCAAAATATCAAAATACATGAAGTAACACCAGGCCCACAAACAACGGACCGAATTTACAATAAACAAACATGCACCAAAACCACGGGGAAAACAGAGGATTAAATAATTAACATGTAGTTGGGGAATTGAAACCAGGTGTGTAAAACAAAGACAAAACAAATGGAAAATGAAAAGTGGATCGGCGATGGCTAGAATGTCAGAAGGTGAGTGTAGCTGGTGCATGATGTCAGGCGCAGGAGAACAGAATGAGTGAGCAACGTACTTTACTCAGCAAGGCACAAGGCAACAATTACACTTGACCAAAACAAGACGGTAAAGATAACGCACGGGTGAAACACAGCACCTGTCCAAAAAAACAGCCATCAAAATAAACCTAACTGAGCATGTAATAATCCTGCACAACACCATGGGGGAAAACAGAGGGTTTAAATACAGGAACAAATAATTGTGAAATGGGAAACAGATGTGTGAAAACAAAGACAAAACCAAAGGAAAAAGAAAAGTGGATCGGGCGATGGCTAGTAGACCGGCGACGCCGACCGAACAAGGAAAGGCACCGACTTCGGCGTAGGTCATTTAAACTCACAACCTCTTGGTTCACAGCAGTCCAATCTTCCTGCTACGCCACCATGTCAGTAACTGATTTCACCTGTATTCCAACACTTTGGACTTCATAGTAAATCTCAGCTCTGTTAAAAATACACAAGAAAAACTATCCTAGTGATTCGGTGAATAACATTAAAACAGAATAATATTCCCCACCAACATTAGACAACAGAAAAAAATACAGAAAAAAACGAAATAATTAAATGAAATCAATGATGAGAGAATAGTCAGAATAACTGTCACGTTCTGACCTTTATTTCCTTTGTTTTGTATTTATTTAGTATGGTCAGGGCGTGAGTTGGGGTGGGCAGTCTATGTTTGTTTTTCTATGATTTGGGGATTTGTATGTTTCGGCCTAGTATGGTTCTCAATCAGAGGCAGGTGTAATTAGTTGTCTCTGATTGAGAATCATACTTAGGTAGCCTGGGTTGCACTGTTTGTTTGTGGGTGATTGTCTATGTTAGTTGCTTGTGTCAGCACAGGTCTCATTTATAGCTTCACGGTCGTTATTTGTTTTTGTATTCAGTGTTCAGTACTTTCTTTAATTAAATATTCATCATGAACACATACCACGCTGCATTTTGGTCCTCCGATCCTTCTCACCTCTCCTCTTCAGATGAAGAGGAGGATGACCGTGACAATAACAGATGGCACCTGTAAGTGCAGAGATGTATTATAGGAAATTAATGTTGTTGTTTTTTTACCCCCTTTTTCTCCCCAATTTCGTGGTATCCAATTGTTAGTAGCTACTATCTTGTCTCATCGCTACAACTCCCGTACGGGCTCGGGAGAGACGAAGGTTGAAAGTCATGCGTCCTCCGATACACAACCCAACCAAGCTGCACTGCTTCTTAACACAGCGCGCATCCAACCCGGAAGCCAGCTGCACCAATGTGTCGGAGGAAACAGGAAATCAGAGCTCAGGAATGATAGACGTGTTTCTCACCAGTAATTACCAGTTGGAAGGCCATTCAATATAATTTTTGCCAGTCGTATGTGGTAAATTCCCACTTCCCACTTGGTTACGAATGCAGCATTAGGTACACTCATTACTGCACTTTGAAATGTAGGCGGGGCAATGTGCTGCTGAGGGCTCATTAGCATATTTGGGGGCATGTTGTATTTGTGGCAACCGTCAGTGGAAATGTTGTACCAGTTTGGGGTTTCATGATTATGTTGTTGAAGGTTGAACATGTCTTTTGAAATTGTCAGTTGTCAATTGCAATCTTGGTAAGAAGTTGTGACAATCAAGAGCTGCACTGTTAAGACGTTCCTGTGCATTTTCCAATAGCTTTATGACAGTTAATTCGAAGGTAGTTCATGTTTAATTTGCAATAACTTATTGTCAACTAGTTAAAAGGGATTTATTGTCAAATTCACAGTAACTTACTCTAGCTGATCCATCACACTCACTGGTGTGATAGGGAAGTGAGTATTCAAAAGGCACTAGCACATCTAAGCTATCTTTACTGCGGGTACACGGCAACAGCTGAATATGATGAGAAAAAAAAAGAAACCCGCACACTGCTCTTGCTAGTATCACTGCTCTTTATTAAGCTTTAAAGAGCTCTGACGGAGGCCTTGAGGCCGAAACGTAAAGCTTAACAACGAGTAGTGATACTAGCAAGAGCAGTGTACATGTTTCTTCTTTTCTCATGACTTCAACCCAATAGAAATGGTTTGGGATGTGTTGGACCACAGAGTGAAGGAAGAGGAGCCAACAAGTGCTCAGCATATGTGGGAACTCCTTCAAGACTGTTGGAAAAACTTTCCAGGTGAAGCTAGTTGAGAGAATGCCAAGAGTGTGCAAAGTTGTCATCAAGGCAAAGGGTGGCGACTTTGAATAATCTAATATATATTTTGATTTTGTTTAACACTTTTTTGGTTACTACATGATTCATATGCGTTATTTCATAGTTCTGATGTCTTCACAATTATTCTACAATTTAGAAAATACTAAAAATAATGAAAAACCTTTGAATGAGTAGGTATGTCCAAAGTTTTGACTGCTACTGTAATATATATATTTTTATTTAAAAAAAATTTATCATGAAATTAGTGCACTGAGCCTTTAATAGTGCTGTATTAGTAGACCAATATAGCTCTGTGGCATGTGCACAACATTTATTTCAGCACCCGCCTACTCAACAAAAGAGTAAAGAAATAATAAAATAATATTATTAACCCCCAAACTACTTCCTGTAACTTACTGACAAGTAGTTTCCAGTTAAGAAATGACAAATTCACAGCAACTTCTGGCTACAAGTTGCCATTAAGTCAATGCACAAAAACCTCTTCACAGGGTAGCTCATTATTTAGCTATGGGCTTTGCTCAATCCACCACATCCATCGATACCTGTTGCCTTTGTGGTGAAAAGTGGCAGAGCTACAGAGCTGTTTGTCAGACCAGGAAACGTTCCTGTTGCATCCCTGGGTAAAGGAAGCAGGTTCTTTTTAGCTATTGCAAAGAGAAACTCGACAGTATAAAGCCTTAACATCACAAAGACGGTTTATTTCCAACATGACAGCAGATACAACGTAGCCGCTTCCGAGCTGAGTCCATCTGCACCTGCTCAAAGGAAGCATACTTGAATACCCTGGCCCAAAACCAATGAGGCCCTGCCAATTAAGCTATGGGCATCCAATCAGATGTGCATTTCTAATATCACGCACTGAACACGTGCATACCATTTCAACCAGGTGTGCAAAATAACATGCTGCTTATCTCTCAAACACTACAGTTCCGAAAATCTGTCTTCTCACGAAAACGTCTATGGGCATCCGTATGGGTTTGCCTACAAACGAATTGACCTATTTACCTATCTATGGAAAGGGGAGACTCACAAACACGATGGTGTTCCCCGTTTAGTTCTACCTGTTCCAATTTCAAAAAGGAATGGAAGTAGTTTTGTGCCCCACCCCCCCCCCAAAAAAATGGGTTAAATATGTTTTTTTTTAAAAACATCTTACAAATAATGCCTGAGCTTTCTTATATCTCAATACCGTATTCCTGATGTATTTTTTTGTACTGTGTGTTTTTCCCTTTATGAATGTCTTATTCAATGTATTTCTATGGGCTATAGCAGTAAAGGCCGAATTCTACATTTTATCAAATACTTTTTAAATATATTTTTTAAATACCTACAGAGGCCGTACATTTCCAAACCAAACAGCAGCTTAGTACAATGCAGAGTTCACATGTGCTTTTATTCATAAGGAATGTAAAACACAGGTTTATAACTCCCCCTGTTTTAAGGTCTGGCTTAGGTCCCAAATGCCACACTATTGCCTAAATAGTGGATTACTTTTGACCAGAGCACTATGGGGCTTGGTCAAAAGTAGTGCACTATATAGGGAATAGGGTGCCATTTTGGATGTAAGCGGTTTACTCTGTCCTGTCAGTATCAGGATGTGATGAAGTGGTGATTAATATGGCTCTTGTTTGGAGAACTAAAGTCTTTCTCCAGCAAAAATAAACCAGCCTTTTTTCTCACAATGATTGAATACACACTTCTCAGTTGATTGAACAGGCAAAAGGTCATCTGTTTTCCTATGCCTTTGTAAACAGTGAGCCAGCAGCAGCGAAGCAGTGAGTAGTGAACGGTCTCCTTTCCAGGACCAGAAGGTTACATAACCATTGTGGAAGGTGTATCAAAGCAAGCCAGTCAAACCAACGCTAAATTTGAAGTAAAAACAGGGTCTCTTGATTGGGTCATTTATTTAGAACTACAAGGCTACGTACATAGTCACTTTAATAACTCTACCTACATGTACATATTACCTCAATTACCTCGACACCGGTGCCCCCACACATTGACTCTGTACCGGTAGCCCCTGTATATAGCCCCGCCATTGATATTTACTGCTGCTCTTTAATTATTGGTTATTCTTATCTCTTACTATTTTTTGGGGGGGTATTTTCTTAAAACTGCATTGTTGGTTAAGGGCTTGAAAGTAAGCATTCCACCGAGAGGTGGAATTCGACACCTGTCGTATTTGGCGCAAGTGTCAAATAAAATTTAATTTGATTTACATTTACTATGTTAAGTCTAACCCTGAGTCCAGGTTGCACCTGTAGTCAGCTGTGACTCGTACTAAGCCAAGGTGAGTCAAAGGTAAAAACACACAGAACATTATATATATATATATATACAGTTGAAGTCGGAAGTTTACATACACTTAGGTTGGAGTCATTAAAACTTGTTTTTCAACCACTCCACAAATGTCTTCTTAACAAACTATAGATTTGGCAAGTCGGTTAGGACATCTACTTTGTGCATGACACAATAAATGTTTCCAACAATTGCTTACAGACAGATTATTTCACTTATAACTCACTGTATCTCAATTCCAGTGGGTCAGAAGTTTACATACACTAAGTTGACTGTGCCTTTAAACAGCTTGGAAAATTCCAGAAAATTATGTCATGGATTTAGAAGCTTCTGTCGTGTCTTTGGCTATGCCGGATTAATTGATATGACATGATATTCTATAAAATAAATTATCCGTAATTAATATCACCTGATTGAGCTAATCATGTAAATGTAATTAACTAGAGAGTCGGGCACCACAAAATAATATTTATAGAGCTGTTATCTTCCGAATAAACTCTTAAAGACCTAGTAATATTTTACATCAATACCAGTCAATATCAATAGTCATCTCAATTCAGTCTCATCTGAAAGTTGTAAATTATTTTATCTGCACGAACCCTGGCTAACAAGTTGAATCAGCAATCCAAAATTGGGTTAAATTATTTATTTACTAAATACCTAACTAATCACACAGAATTACACATACACATAATTAAATCATAACTTGATTACAAATTATGTCATAAAGGAAAACGTCCCTAGCGGGCGGAACAGATATGACGGCTTGTTACACAAAAGAAAAGGGCTGGGTTGAGTGAAGGAGCGGGAAGACTGAGGAACAAAGGGAAGAAGCTGTGCTATCGTAAATACAGTATCTTATGCATTCTAAATTACCGCCCATTTGGAAAAGGAAAATGCAATAAATATTTACTTTGAGCTGCGCTTTAGTAGGTTGGTGGTAGATGGAAGGCCGTGTTGCCAAACTGAGTCCTTTGTCCTTTGAAGAATGTCTCTGGTGGTCTGGTGGTTGTTGTAACGTTGTTGTGTGGTAGACGGGATACTCTGTCTGTTTCTTTCTAACCTGCAGCTGTGGTCGCTAACTCAACAGCTAGGAGGTATCACTTCTGTAGTGAATAAGAGTTCAAAGTTCATACCATTCGCAACCATAGCTCACGCTAATGTTGGCTTCATTCTGTAGTTATTATCTGAACCATTCTGACATCGGACCGTCGTCCTCGGAACAGGTGGTTCTATTGTCGTCAAGGCTTTATATAGGAAGGGAGAAAAGGGGTGTGTTTCATAGTTTACAACCTCTGTCTCTTCACGTGGGCGGGCCACTCAGTGAGCAGCCCTATCTTATGAAATTTCATATTCAAACATTTAAATTGAACAACAATTCCATGTGAATCCAATAACTCTGTGTAGACTTTCCACTGTAGAGTTTGTCATCTTATCATTGATGAGAATGTCTCAGATGACAACCGAACTGACATCATATTCATTAAGTAACACTGCATATGTTCAATTGGTCGGATTACCAGAATTAGTTAATTTCCCCCCACCTTCTGATGTTCCCAGAATCTCTATGTTAACCAAGGGGTTTGCAAATGTAACCTCAATAGGGTAGAGAGAGGAAAAAGGGGAGGAAGAGTTATTTATGTCATAAACCTACCCCCCAGGCCAACGTCATGACACTTCTGATAGGCTAATTGACGTAATTTGAGTCAATTGGAGGTGTACCTGTGCATGTATTTCAATGCCTACCTTCAAACTCGGTGCCACTTTGCTTGACATCATGTGAAAATCAAAAGAAATCAGCCAAGACCTCAGAAAAAAGAAGTCTGGTTCATCCTTGGGAGCAATTTCCAAACGCCTTAAGGTATCACGTTATTCTGTACAAACAATAGTACGCAAGTAAAAACACCATGGGACCACGCAGTCGTCATACCGCCCTAGAGTTGAACGTACTCTGGTGCGAAAAGTGCAATCAAATCAATCCCAGAACAACAGCAAAGGACCTTGTGAAGATACGTTTGTACCTGTTTGCTAAAGCATCTATATCTACAGTAAAAAGAGTCATATATAAACATAACCTGATAGGCTGCTCAGCAAGGAAGACGCCACTGCTCCAAAACCGCCATAAAAAAGCCAGACCACGGTTTACAACTACACATGGAGACAAAGATCGTACTTTTTGGAGAAAAATCCTCTAGTCTGGAGAAACTAAATTGAACTGTTTGGCCATAATGACCATCATTATGTTTGGAGGAAAAAGGGGGATGCTTGCAAGCCGAAGAACTCCATCCCAGCCGTGAAGCAAGGGGGTGGCAGCATTATGTTGTGTGGGTGCTTTACTTCAGGAGGGACTGGTGCACTTCAAACAATAGATAGCATCATGAGGTAGGAAACTTATGTGGATATACTGAAGCAACATCTCAAGACATCAGTCAGGAAGTTAAAGCTTGGTTGCAAATGGGTCTTCCAAATGGACAATGACCCCAAGCATACTTCCAACATTGTGGCAAAATGGCTTAAGGACAACAAAGTCAGGGTATTGGGGGGGGGGGGTTCTACTAATCTAACATATGGAATTGTTTTAAGAATTACATCTCTGTATCAATCTGTTTAACCTCTAAAGGTTGGTTCCGCTAATCTAACATATGCAATTGTTTTAAGATGGTCATACCATGGCTCATTTAGCTATTTGATTTTGAATTTAATAAGGACCCCTGTAGGTATGTAAATAATCTTAAAATATGTTTTTAATAAAACAATGAATTTGGCCTTAACTACGATGGCCCATAGAAACACATTGAATAACACATTCATAAATGGCAAAACAGACTGTCAAAAAATACACCGCAAGGAATAAGGTTTTGAAGTGTCTGTCCTACATCTAGGAGAAAAAAGAAAGCTTAGGAAATATTTATGTTTTTTTGACACATACAAAAAGGTTCTGTACAGAGCCTTCAGACAGTAGTCACACCCTTTGACCTATTCCCCATTTTGTTGTGTTACAGCATGAATTTAACATGGATTAAATAAATAAAAATTCACCCATCTTCAAACAATATTTTGTAGAAACGTTTGCAAATGTATTGAAATTGAAATACAGAAATATCTCATTTACACAAGTAGTCACAACCCTGAGGCAATACTTTGTAGAAACACCTTTGGCAGTGATTATAGACGTGAGTCTTTCTGGGTACATCTCTAAGAGCTTTCCACACCTGGATTGTGCAATATTTGCCCATTACTCATTTAAAAATTCTTACATCTCTTTCAAATTGGTTGTTGATCAAAACTTGAGAACCATTTTCAAGTAGATTGAAGTCAAAACTGTAACTCGGCTACTCAGGACCATTCACTGTCTTCTTGGTAAGCAACTCTAGTGTAGATTTGGCCTTGTGTTTTAGGTTATTGTCCTGCTGAAAGGTGAATTAATTTCCCAGTGTGTCACGAGTCCGACCGAGGGTGTTTCCCTTTCCCGGGCAGGTGGCGCTCGGCGGTCGTCGTCACTGGCCTATTAGCTGCCACTGATTGTTTTTCCTTCCCCTCCTTGTATGTTGAGTGGTAGCACCTGTGAATGTTTAATTAGTTTGTCTTTATTAGACAGCCGGCCCGCCTGGTTGTTGTGCGGGATTATTTCTATGTAAACCTTCGGCTCTGTGGTATAGGCACGTGTTTAGTGTCCGGTCGGGATTGTTTCCCATTGTACATTTTGATTTCCCTGTGTTTTGGGAACTTAACGTTTTTGTGAGCACCCTGTGGTGCATTGGTGCGATTAAAAGACGCGCAGCATTGAACTCTCTGTCTCCTGCATTTGACTCCACACCCACGACACCCGGAGCATTACAGAATCCCGCACCTATCAAATTGATGGAGTCAGCAGGAGCAGCAGCCAACCCTCTCCCATCGATGGAGGAACGGGTTCTCCACCACACCACCGTCCTTCATCGGATCGGATCCGCGATGGATCAAGTGATGGAGAGAATGGACAGATGGGAGAGGAGTGGGCTCTTCTCTCCACCTTCGGCACCCACGGTTCCGGACTCCCCATCTCCCGACTCCAGCACCCTCCGTCTGACGCTACCGAGGGCTTATGATGGAGCGGCGGCGGGTTGCCAGGGGTTTCTGCTCCAGCTGGAGCTATACCTGGCCACCATCAGACCCACTCCCTCAGGAGAAGAGAGGGTGAGTGTCCTCATCTCCTGCCTCACGGGTCGTGCCCTGGAATGGGCGAACGCGGTCTGGAATGGTCCAGACTCAGCGCGGGAGCACTACCCAGAGTTTTCCCGTCGCTTCCGCGCCGTGTTTGATCACCCTCTAGACGGCCGAGAGGCGGGAGAACGACTATTTCACCTCAGGCAGGAGAGGAGGAGCGCCCAGGATTACGCGCTGGAGTTCCGGACCTTGGCAGCCGGATCTGGGTGGAACGACAGGGCCCTCATGGACCACTACAGGTGTAGTCTCCGAGAGGATGTCCGCCGGGAGTTAGCGTGTCGGGACACCACTCTGTCACTGGATCAGCTGATTGACATGTCCATTCGACTGGATAATCTGCTGGCTGCCCGCGGGCGTTCAGAGAGGGTCCTGTGCGTTCCACCACCCAGCCCCTCCGCTCCCATTCCGATGGAGTTGGGAGGGGCTGCGCCGAGGGGTACCGGAGGAGGAGGCCTTCCCTGCACCAACTGTGGTCGGAGAGGACACACGTCTGATCGGTGCTGGGGGGGTCCGTCTGGGAGTAGAGATGGCAGGCGGAACGCTTCTCGGTCACCCCAGGTGAGTCAGCATCAAACTCACCCAGAACCCCCTGTTGGCCACATGTTTGTCTTAACTTTTTTCCTTCGCTTTTTTCCCTCTTCCCAGCATAGGGCGCTCGTCGATTCAGGCGCGCTGGGAACTTTATGGATCGCGGACTCGCCCTTAAATTAGGGGTTCCGCTGGTGCCGATAGATTCTCCTTTCCCCGTGCACTCCCTAGATAGCCGGCCATTAGGGTCAGGGATGGTCAGGGAGACCACGGTCCCACTGGACATGGTGACGCAGGGGAATCATAGGGAGGGTATCAGTTTCTTTATTATTGACTCGCCTGCGTTTCCAATGGTGCTGGGGACTCCCTGGCTGGCCCGGCACAATCCTAAAATTTCGTGGAAACAGGGGGTTCTCCAGGGGTGGTCAGAGGAGTGTTCTGGAAGGTGTTTGGGAGTTTCCATCGGTGCCACGTCGGTGGAGAGTCCAGACCAGGGTTCCACGGTGTGCATTCCCCCCGAGTATGCCGATTTGGCAATCGCTTTCAGTAAAGTGAAAGCGACTAAATTACCACCTTATCGACCGGGAAGGGATTGTACGATAGATCTCCAGGTAGACGCTGCGCTTCCCAAGAGTCACGTGTACCCGCTGTCCCAGGAGGAGACGTTGGCAATGGAGACATATGTCACGGAGGCGCTGGGACAGGGGTACATTCGGTCCTCCATTTCACCCGTCTCCTCAAGTTTCTTTTTTGTGAGGAAAAAGGAGGGGGCTAAACACCCCTTTCTCATCTGGACCGACCACCAGAATCTGGAGTATATTCGGGCAGCTAGGAGACTTAACCCACGTCAGGCAAGGTGGGCCATGTTCTTCACCCGGTTCCGATTTACTTTGTCTTATAGACCGGGCTCCCAGAACGTGAAGGCTGACGCACTGTCCCGCCTTTATGACACGGAGGATGGGTCCACCGAACCTACTCCCATCCTTCCCGCCTCGAAGCTGGTAGCCCCAGTGGTATGGGAGGTGGACTCGGACATCGAGCGGGCGTTACGGGCTGAACCCGCGCCTCCTCAGTGTCCAGCGGGGCGAAGGTACGTGCCGCTTGGTGTTCGGGACAAACTGATTCGGTGGGCTCACGTCCTACCCTCCTCGGGTCACCCTGGGGTGACGAGGACAGTGGGGAGCCTTCAGGGGAGGTATTGGTGGCCTACGTTGGCTAAGGACGTTAAGGGTTATGTCTCCTCCTGTTCAGTGTGCGCTCAGAGTAAGGCTCCTAGGCACCTTCCTAGAGGGAAGCTACAACCCCTCCCTGTTCCACAGCGGCCATGGTCACATCTGTCCATAGATTTCCTAACCGATCTCCCGCCGTCTCAGGGGAACACCACGGTTCTGGTAATTGTGGATCGGTTCTCTAAGTCCTGCCGTCTCCTCCCGTTGCCCGGTATCCCTACAGCCCTACAGACTGCGGAGGCGTTATTCACCCATGTCTTCCGGCACTACGGGGTGCCGGAGGACATTGTTTCTGATCGGGGCCCCCAATTCACGTCCCGGGTATGGAGAGCGTTCATGGAACGTTTGGGGGTCTCTGTCAGCCTGACCTCCGGTTATCACCCCGAGAGTAATGGGCAGGTGGAGAGAGTGAACCAGGAGGTGGGTAGGTTTCTGCGGTCGTATTGCCAGGATCGGCCAGGGGAGTGGGCACGATACATTCCCTGGGCTGAAATGGCTCAGAACTCACTACGCCACTCCTCTACTAACGTGTCCCCTTTTCAGTGTGTGTTGGGGTACCAGCCGGTCCTGGCACCATGGCATCCGAGCCAGACCGAGGCTCCTGCGGTGGAGGAATGGGTACAGCGCTCCAAGGAGACCTGGAGGGCCGTCCAGGAATCTCTACGACAAGCGAGTGGACGGCAGAAGAGGAGTGCTGACCGCCACCGCAGTGAGGCCCCCGTGTTTGTACCGGGGGACAGGGTCTGGCTCTCGACCCGAAACCTACCTCTCCGCTTGCCCTGCCGGAAGCTGGGTCCGCAGTGTGTAGGGCCCTTTAAAGTCCTGAGGAGGATAAACGAGGTGTGTTATCGATTACAACTCCCTTCCTATTATCGTATTAACCCCTCGTTTCATGTGTCTCTCCTCAGGCCGGTGGTAGCTGGTCCCCTGCAGGACAGTGAGGTACCGGAGGTCCCTCCCCCCCCCGCTGGACATCGAGGGGTCCCCGGCGTACACGATCCGGGCCATTCTGGACTCAAGACGCCGGGTGAGGGGCCTGCAGTACCTCGTGGACTGGGAGGGGTACGGTCCGGAGGAGAGGTGCTGGGTACCGGTGGGGGACATCTTGGATCCCTCCATGTTGAGGGATTTCCATCGCCTCCATCCGGATCGCCCTGCGCCTCGTCCTCCGGGGCGACCTCGAGGCCGGTGTCGGCGCGCTGCGGGAGCCACGCGTCAGGGGGGGGGGGGTTACTGTCACGAGTCCGACCGAGGGTGTTTCCCTTTCCCGGGCAGGTGGCGCTCGGCGGTCGTCGTCACCGGCCTATTAGCTGCCACTGATTGTTTTTCCTTCCCCTCCTTGTATGTTGAGTGGTAGCACCTGTGAATGTTTAATTAGTTTGTCTTTATTAGACAGCTGGCCCGCCTGGTTGTTGTGCGGGATTATTTCTATGTAAACCTTCGGCTCTGTGGTATAGGCACGTGTTTAGTGTCCGGTCGGGATTGTTTCCCATTGTACATTTTGATTTCCCTGTGTTTTGGGAACGTAACGTTTTTGTGAGCACCCTGTGGTGCATTGGTGCGATTAAAAGACGCGCAGCATTGAACTCTCTGTCTCCTGCATTTGACTCCACACCCACGACACCCGGAGCATTACACAGTGTCTGGTGGAAAGCAGGCTGAACCAGGTTTTTCCTCTAGGATTTTGCCTGTGCTTAGCTCCATTCCATTTCTTGTTTATCCTGAAAAACTCCCCAGTCCTTATCGATTACAAGCATACCCATAACATAATGCAGCCACTACCATTCTTAAGAATATGGAGAGTGGTACTGAGTAATGTGTTGTATTGGATTTGCCACAAACATAACACTTTGTTTTCAGGACAAAATTATTTTGTTGGCGCAAAACTACCTCCATACTTCCATGACTTTTTTTATACCAAGTTACCTTCAGACCAGTTCCGCCGACATGGGAGGATATGGTGGTTTGAGAGGAAGCCCAGATATCTCTAGCTTAAACTGACTGATTTTGATGTGATTTTTGTATCATTTGTTTATAATGTTACTTAGATCGAAGCACGGGTGCATCAATAGACTATTAAGAATTAAGGTGTCTCCAGAGCCTTTCAAGCATTACCCCAGTAGTGTTTGACTCACTGTGGTTTTCAGTAGCGACCCGTCACCTGTTCAGATAAAAAAAATGTTTTGTTTGTTTTGCATGTTATTTTGGCATTAATACGTGTCACATATGTGTAATGTTCTCCAGATGCGCCGTAATTGGCTCAATGTTCTGTCACTCATGGGGACACTACGTCACCGTAAAATCGACCGGGAGAGCTCGAAATTCAAGCCCCTTGGGTGCTGCCATAGATTTACTTTAGAAGTGCCCATCCAAGAAGGCTCAACGTCATTGGCCACAGATAAAATTACGTCAAATCACGTTATATCTGATTGGACTGATCATGTCAACATCATACTTTCAAAATCTTAGCTAGCAAGCTAGCAGACATCGTCATGAATCAAGTCGACAATCTACTGGCAAAAACTTTTCGATCCTTGTCATATCAAGAGAAATTATGAAGAGAAATTATCGATAAAACGTATCAGTGCTCATCAGCCATTGGACATGAATATTACACAGCAAGTTGGAAATTGCAAATTCAACAATATGTGGTTTTGAAGGAATCAGTGGCTAACTCCAGGCGTTGCAAAGCAATCAATAGCCTGCTATTCAGTGGAGAGGTTGCGTGGTCCAAGTCTGGGTTTAAGGGTCTCTTTTCCAAGCTTAAAAGGATAAACTTTCACACGCAACACCATGGGCCAGAAAAAGGTTGGATACATTGGTTGTGCTGTCAATCCAGCTTGACTTCTGGTGCATTCAAAACTACTGGAAACTCTGAACTGGGAAATCTCAGACTTCAGTGAGTTCAAGACAACTGGGAACTCTGAACTGGGAAATCAGTGAGTTCAAGACAACTGGGAACTCTGAACTGGGAAATCAGTGAGTTCAAGACAACTGGGAACTCTGAACTGGGAAATCAGTGAGTTCAAGACAACTGGGAACTCTGAACTGGGAAATCTCAGACTTCAGTGAGTTCAAGACACGCCGCCAAACTTACCCTAGTAAAACTGACTATCCTACCGATCCTCGACTTCGGCGATGTCATCTACAAAATTGCTTCCAACACTCTACTCAGCAAACTGGATGCAGTTTATCACAGTGCCATCCCTTTTGTCACTAAAGCACCTTATACCACCCACCACTGCGACTTGTATGCTCTAGTCGGCTGGCCCTCGCTACATATTCGTTGCCAGACCCACTGGCTCCAGGTCATCTACAAGTCCATGCTAGGTAAAGCTCCGCCTTATCTCAGTTCACTGGTTACGATGGCAACACCCATCCGTAGCACGCGCTCCAGCAGGTGTATCTCACTGATCATCCCTAAAGCCAACACCTCATTTGGCCGCCTTTCGTTCCAGTTCTCTGCTGCCTGTGACTGGAACGAATTGCAAAAATCGCTGAAGTTGGAGAATTTTATCTCCCTCACCAACTTCAAACATCTGCTATCTGAGCAGCTAACCGATCGCTGCAGCTGTACATAGTCTATTGGTAAATAGCCCACCCATTTTCACCTACCTCATCCCCATACTGTTTTTATTTATTTTTCTGCTCTTTTGCACACCAATATCTCTACCTGTACATAACCATCTGATCATTTATCACTCCAGTGTTAATCTGCATAATTGTAATTATTTGCCTACCTTCTCATGCCTTTTGCACACAATGTATATATAGACTCCCCTTTTTTCTACTGTGTTATTGACTTGTTAATTGTTTACTCCATGTGTAACTCTGTGTTGTCTGTTCACACTGCTATGCCTTATCTTGGCCAGGTCGCAGTTGCAAATGAGAACTTGTTCTCAACTAGCCTACCTGGTTAAATAAAGGTGAAATAAAAAATAAAAAAAATAAAAAAAGACAACTGGGAACTCTGAAAGAAAATAGCTCCCACTGGGAAAATATGTTTTGATTGGTCATCCAACACGGAGTTCCAAGTCAGGAACTCGTGCCTCTTTCCAGAGCTCGTACCTGAAGATCACTGACGGTATGATTCAACCTTGTTTGTTTTTTTACAGAGTTCACAGCTGTCTTGAGCGCACCATAAATCCAGAGAATGCCAGACTTTGATGACAAAGTTTGATGACAAAATTTGCCCACAAGAAGGACCACGCCGCCACCTTCCTGTTCAAGTGAACAGAGCACAATAGGGTGAGTCCAACAATGTACTGTATGCTGCTGCATAAATGATGTAATATGCCAGGGAGATATGTGTACTGTAGCTAAGTAATACTAAGTGTATGTTGTGTAGTAAGCTGTTAGTAGGCCATATGCTTCATCTTAATAATGTGGTTCCTTTCCCCCTCATAACTTAGCCTGCCATTCTGACTTAGTGGTGCACATGTAGCCTATAGCCTGTTTTTAGAGAAATGTCATCATTGAATATTGTATGAGCTTCAATTGTCTGCTTATATCCCCCCTTCGTTTATCCTACAGTTCTGATTTGGTGTACAGGGAGAATACTGTAAGAACGGCCCATGTTCTGAGTTCTGTCACTGTACATTTCAAAAGTGCAGAAAAATTGTTGTATTGAATACATCCGTCTTAGCTCGCTCATTAATGCCTTAATCGAAATTATAGATTGCCTCTTATCCGCTCATCTGTCCCTTATGCCATAGTTTGTACATCTCAATTGTTAGTAGAAACCACATTTGTTTAAGCAAGTCAGCCATTTCATCTATGTTTTTTTTAAAGGCAGTAAAGGCTGCCAGACAAGGCTCCGCTGATTTCCAGGTGTAGTGGTGCTAAGGATTCACTCCATGGTGCTGAAAAGAAAGCTCTGCTGTTGGGATATCTTTATGTCGGCCTAAACAGTTTGTCAATGTTATAGTACAATTAATATATTGTTTAGTGTTGTGTAGTGGCTTTGCTGCCATGCATTAAAACAATTTGAGTTTACCCCACCAAGATTTACATCCTAAAATCTGGAAGTGTTTAAGACAGTAACAGCGCCAACACACACACACACACACACACCACCACATGGTGTGCAGCTGTGCAGCACAAATGATGGGCATGCCCATAGTGTACAGCCCATGCCCAGACGTACATACACCATTCTTAATGTCAGCATTTGTCTGTTGCACGTCATGCATGGTACACTGCTATGTTCTCTGGGCCAGAAGGGGCCAGATGTCGTCCTAGCATTGGAATTCAAAGTAAAACAGGTGGCAGGCTGGAGATTCAGTGGGAGGCACCAAACCATCTAGTCTCTCATGTTAAGGCTATATCACCTCGACAACATGTGGAAAAGCAGATTCTGTCATTTCAGTGTGATTTAGGGGGGACATAATCCAATGGTGGGTAGGATGAGAGGAGAGGAGAGGAGAGGAGAGGAGAGGCAAAGGGAGGGGAGGGGAGGGGAGGGGAGATGAGAGGTGGGGAGGGGAGGAGAAGGGAGGTATTTCAGTACACTCTGCAAGGGGAAGACAATGTATTGAGTGGAGATGTTCAGGGTTATTTCCTGCTGTTTTCTTTTTTTGCACAATGTACAGTATGCATTAGTATGTATGTATGTGCTGTTTATGTACAGTACATATATGTAAACATCTATAGTATACACTGAATGAACAAAAAATTAGGAACACCTTCCTAATATTGAGTTGCAACAGTTCAAACTCAAAACCAGGAAGTCCCCAAAACCAGGAACTCCCCAAAACGTGTAAAGATACTTGAGCTACATGAGTGACATCATTTATATTCTCACATGTTCTCAAAATCACATTGATGTGCCATTTGTAAATGAGAAACAGGCCCCACGTCATTGAGACAGCAGGCTGGTTGGGGTGGTGAGTTGTGGGCTAGCATCATGCATCATGGGAGAGAAGGATAGGAAAGAATGAATCTGTTGAAAAGGGCTGGTCAATTTGATGAATATGACTTGTGACCATTAATAATGATGTTGATTTTATCTCTTGGGAATAGCTGTGATTCACTCTGGGATGGGTAATGACAGAATAGCTGTGATTTACTCTGGGATGGGTAATGACAGAATAGCTGTGATTTACTCTGGGATGGGTAATGACAGAATAGCTGTGATTTACTCTGAAATTGGTAATGACAGAATAGCTGTGATTTACTCTGGGATGGGTAATGACAGAATAGCTGTGATTTACTCTGGGATGGGTAATGACAGAATAGCTGTGATTTACTCTGAAATTGGTAATGACAGAATAGCTGTGATTTACTCTGGGATGGGTAATGACAGAATAGCTGTGATTTACTCTGGGATGGGTAATGACAGAATAGCTGTGATTTACTCTGGGATGGGTAATGACAGAATAGCTGTGATTTACTCTGGGATGGGTAATGACAGAATAGCTGTGATTTACTCTGGGATGGGTAATGACAGAATAGCTGTGATTTACTCTGGGATGGGTAATGACAGAATAGCTGTGATTTACTCTGGGATGGGTAATGACAGAATAGCTGTGATTTACTCTGGGATGGGTTATGACAGAATAGCTGTGATTTACTCTGGGATGGGTAATGACAGAATAGCTGTGATTTACTCTGGGATGGGTTATGACAGAATAGCTGTGATTTACTCTGGGATGGGTAATGACAGAATAGCTGTGATTTACTCTGGGATGGGTAATGACAGAATAGCTGTGATTTACTCTGGGATGGGTAATGACAGAATAGCTGTGATTTACTCTGGGATGGGTAATGACAGAATAGCTGTGATTTACTCTGGGATGGGTAATGACAGAATAGCTGTGATTTACTCTGGGATGGGTAATGACAGAATAGCTGTGATTTACTCTGGGATGGGTAATGACAGAATAGCTGTGATTTACTCTGGGATGGGTTATGACAGAATAGCTGTGATTTACTCTGGGATGGGTAATGACAGAATAGCTGTGATTTACTCTGGGATGGGTTATGACAGAATAGCTGTGATTTACTCTGGGATGGGTAATGACAGAATAGCTGTGATTTACTCTGGGATGGGTAATGACAGAATAGCTGTGATTTACTCTGGGATGGGTAATGACAGAATAGCTGTGATTTACTCTGGGATGGGTAATGACAGAATAGCTGTGATTTACTCTGGGATGGGTAATGACAGAATAGCTGTGATTTACTCTGGGATGGGTAATGACAGAATAGCTGTGATTTACTCTGGGATGGGTTATGACAGAATAGCTGTGATTTACTCTGGGATGGGTTATGACAGAATAGCTGTGATTTACTCTGGGATGGGTAATGACAGAATAGCTGTGATTTACTCTGGGATGGGTAATGACAGAATAGCTGTGATTCACTCTGGGATGGGTTATGACAGAATAGCTGTGATTTACTCTGGGATGGGTAATGACAGAATAGCTGTGATTTACTCTGGGATGGGTAATGACAGAATAGCTGTGATTTACTCTGGGATGGGTAATGACAGAATAGCTGTGATTTACTCTGGGATGGGTAATGACAGAATAGCTGTGATTTACTCTGGGATGGGTTATGACAGAATAGCTGTGATTTACTCTGGGATGGGTTATGACAGAATAGCTGTGATTTACTCTGGGATGGGTTATGACAGAATAGCTGTGATTTACTCTGGGATGGGTAATGTGTTAGGCCTTGCTTGAATCCATGCTATCTACTTCATACTGTTTCATTCTACTTCATACTGCTTCAATACTGCAATCACAAAAATTGTGTAAATGTCTCACACCGGGGGTCATCATAAATCATTGTTTAGCACAATTAGCCAATTATTTATTTGTTCACAAAATAAGGTGTGATCTCATAATTTAACCTGGAGGATTAAAAGTATTCTTCTGAGAAATCATTTGACAATGTTTAAATGAATTAATCCATTAATCCAGCGTTATATTGACATACATCCTTTTGATGTGGAAAACGCACGCACACACACACACATACGCACACACAGTCATTATTAATTGCGGTTGTAATGTTGTCCTAATACATCACATAGCGGGAATAGGTGTGCAGCCTAGTTACCCGATGTGTGCATGCATATAGGCCTACTGTGCGTAAAGACGCGTCAGCAGCGGCGCGGTCCCTTTTCTTCAGGAGTAGGATGGAGGTGTTTTCATTTTCCAGATTGTAGAATCATAAAACAAGTGAAACCCCTTCCTTAGTAGATTATGTAATAACAATCCCCTCAAAACAGCAATAGGCCTACACTTGATGTGCCTTCTCGACGGTAGTGACCTATAAGTACTTTCAGACAGCTATAGATAATTTCGCCCGCATGTTGGTTTCTTGGTTGAGTGCCTCGGATATTGATCTGTGCAAGGATTGTATCGAAAATATATGCGTACTTATGGAGTGGTCTATCTGATTTAAGATATTGTGTTCGCCATAATTTGATTGACATTCAGTAACTGTAGTTTGACGATATAAACGTGTGCTGGTTTATCCTATATGGTAGGCTATGGAGCAATGGAGTCTGAAAAACATATTCCAGAACGCGTCGTTTTTCATTAGACAAGTTGATAAAGAAAAACATTTCAACGCAATGGATTTACAACCCCACAATCTAAAACATAACGCCATAACCTAAAATAGAACAGCAATTTTTTCGTAGAATAAAGAGTTCTGACTTTAGGATATATGATGTGGCCCATAGGGCGGCGCGCAATTGGCCCAGCGTCGCCCGGGTTAAGGTATGCCCGGTGTAGGCCATCATTGTAAATAAGAATTTGTTCTTAACATACTTGCCTAGTTATGAAGGTTAAATAAAAATCAAATAAATAAATAGATCATATAGCCAATATTGCACCCTGTACACAGTATAGCCTGAACTAAATATTTACCCTAACACAAATAATAGGCATAATTGTTTTTAGAGCAAATGTATAAAATATCTAATCCCACTTTTCCTTTATGAAAAACTCTCTGCCCAGACAAATAAGCCAATGTCCAAAAGTAATCCTGCGAGACGAAAACAAGACCCCAAAACATTAATTTATGTTCTTTGGGATGTTACTTTTTAAGATTGATTGTTCTTTCACAACGTGCTGCTGAAATTGCATATTTTTAAGGACAACTCTACACGCGGCTAACTTCCTTATTCGGATTTTATCTGACTGAGACCATCATTCGTTTAAAGGTGTAGGCTAAATATAATTTGTAAAAAAAATTATGCTACATTTTATAATGGCATGTTGAAATGAATATCGGTGAAAGATTATTAGGCTACTGCCTAAATTACTGCAACAACAAACAAAACATTTACTCTATTGCACATTGAGTGGCGAAATGCATTTGTGGCAGACAGACAGTAGTTTAGGCTGCATTTTGGTTTCATTATTTTAAAGGTTGAACAAAATATATTTTGCAGTCTTAAAGGTATGACATGTGAATAAAATGTGATTCGAATAAAATGTTACTAAAATGAAGTTTATGTGGCACAGACTTAAAATGGAAATAGGCTTACACACATATTAAATGCAATTCCACAAATTAAATTGCATCGATTTTTTTTTTTTTTAAACAGACCAATTATGCTCATGTCCCACATACTCAAGTGTTTATCATTAAGTCATTTTTAGGTCGAATTATTTATTCCATAAACAACCTACCAGGTTCATAAACCTGATTTAGCTTGTGGAATGAATAATGTAATTTATGAAGAAATATGAGAGAGCCCAATTTACCAGAAAAATGATTTAAACATGTCATTCTAAGGCATAGCCTAACGTGGAAAAGTGATTTGCAATGTGCGGTATAGGCCCAACAGACACAGAAATAGGCAACCGCTTTTCCGATGAAAAACACAATGAAAAAAATAACGAATAGGCTGCAGACTTTTGTATGTAGGAAACATAAAAGTCAAAAAATTAGCATTTCAAAAAACAACATGTACATACTGACTTGTAATGTCAATGTAACATCAAAATGGCGTCATCAAATAAAGCCTACATCTTAACTGTAAAAAAAACAACAAAAATAATGCACCTTGAGCTTCTTACCAATTATATTATAATTACTTTATTTTTGTCACGCTTGTAGCTATCGCAAATAAATACATTGAGCCCACGGATCCTGTCCTGCATGAAATACATCCCAAATAATGTCATTTAGGCGTAGAATCTCCTTTATAAATGTATAGTTCTTGTCCGTATGTCGGTCTGTCCTGCATCTTCTACTGGTATCCTAATGCCGATGCCGTGGTGAGCCTCTGTCCATACAAGGCATAGGGAGAGTAATATGAACCTGTTGCAGCGGGCATCTGAATCGATGCGCCGGGTGGCAGGGGGCTCTTTGAATAGGGGTGATAGCGCGTGCTCAGTCCCAGAGGGTGATGCGGGCTCCTGAGTGTGAGCGTTCCAGGGCTTCCCGGCGCCCCGTTCGGGGGCATGTGCATATGGCAAGCCATGGCGGCCGCGGCAGCGTTGGCTAGCGAAGATGAACCCGGGTACCCTGATATCAACTTCTCCGTCCCCGCAAATGCAGTGTGAGTCCTTAGGTGGTTGAGAAGCTCTTCTGAGGAAGAAAAACGCTTGTCACAAGGTCCGTTAGCCGACACCCAATTACAGACGTGTGGCAGAGGGTCATTTGGGAGCATGAAGCCATAGGGGTATAACGGGTGTCCAGCAAAAGATGGCGGCGAGGAATGCACGCTATGCAAAGGGTGAGTTGGGTACATGAGAGGGTATCCTGACTTCAAAGCCGAGGATTCATGGCACTGCGAGGCACCGGAGGCACCGGATAAGTGGCTCGGGCAGTGGTAACTCAGGCAGTACGGGTCTCTGCACAGGCTAGCAGACATTAGAGACGGAGGAGAAGACCTGGACAAGGGGCTCCCAGCCTTACTGCACTGAAGTTGGCTGGCAAACTGAGCGCTTAGTAGTTGACTGCTAGATTTCGTCGGGTCTAAAGTCATTCCATGAGGGAGAAAGTGTTGGGGATAGCCTGCATACGCACCTGCTAAACTTCCAGGGTAGGTCATGCCGGAATGCGGTAGGGGAAAAACACTGTGACCAGGTTTGTAGGGGGAGACGGGCGCTACGAGTCCTCCTGAACCCAGAACAGATGATGACGAGGAGACAGATGTGAGTGAGTCTGATGTGATAGCCTTTGAACCAGAAGTGTTCTCCTGGCGTTGGTTAACCTCACCATTAACCCCACATATCCGGCTGTGACCGCTGCTGCTCTCCGTTGTACTGTTTTTATTGCTATCAAATTCCTTCTTCTTTTCCTCTGTGTCTCCCTGCTTACCATCTGACGGCAGCGGAGACACAGAGTGGCAGGAGCTGGGGCTGCCTGTCCTGGGGGTGAACGGCTGGCAGGTGGCGCTAGGCACTCGGAAACTAGCTTTATCTCCACTCAGACTGCCGCTGCCGAATGAGGAGTCCTTGTTCTTCTCCGATGATTTGGAGTAGGGTTTGAAGCTTGATTTGTCTTCATTTCCAATGTCACTCATTTTTAGTGGTCCGGGTTTGGTCTCTTTGTCACTAGATCCATTTGAGGTTACGGATGAGATTTTGGAAGAGGACGAAGGATCTGGTTTACCGATTTGAGAGCAGGTCTGTGCTAAGAGAGCCAACGGACTTTTCTTGGCATCCAGCTGCGAAATAAGAGAAAATAATACTTATTATTAATGTTTTCACTCTATTGTTTTTTTTTATGGGGTGTTTAACTAATTTGTTCCTGTTATATATGGAGTATTTTATGGGCGGTTGGAGAACACCACTAAATTACGCACAAGTTTATCGCATTGCGCATAGCACTTTAGCCATATATTAACACCTTATACATTAATCTACAGTTAATTTTACAATTACAATATGATAATAAACTGATATAGGTACAAGACAAATGGCCTAATACAAATGGCCTAAAACATATGAAGATTAATTTGTAACTGCCAAAATCACACTTTTGCTATCCTTATTTTATCACGTCCCCCGTAGCCCGTAGCCTATGTGGTGCTTACCTCGATGGGACTGATAGGGGTTGATGGCAAAGGTTGAAGGTACTCCGGGTGCAAAATATGACCTCCCCGTGCAGTAAGCATTTTCAAAATCTTTATGGGTATACGATTAGCCTGCCTTAAAGGGTCTGAGGGAGAGACGAGATGAAGAAATGGCTTGTTGATTGTCGTTGCGCCCTTCTCCCCTGAAGAACTGCGCTCCCACACCGGATTCACGACACTATTTCTCAGAACAGACAATGCAGGCGATGTGATCATGACCTAATTCTCATTGAAATGGGAGAAAAATACATTTGATGTTCACGAAGAGACAAAAAAAACCCGCATCAAAGTAACATGTTGTTCTATAGCACCGTAGTTCGAAATTAAAAACAATTAATAGTTCAACTTCGTCTAATCCTTATTAGAGGAGGAGAAGATCAGAACATATCCCGTTCATATCGCAGCAGGAGTGTGCGGCTGCATCCTTCCTCAGTGTCGCTGTGTGTGTCAGTGGCAGGAGCACGTCGGTGCGTTTGCTCTCTACGTTGGATGCAGTAGAAAAACTCTTCTCCCTTCAGCAGCATCTGAATTTGCCTCGAGATTAAAGCCTTTACCGCCTTCCAATCAAATGAGCCCCTGAGGTGATTGGAGGGTCAAGGGAATGTGACGTCGCCTCCTCAAACGGGCGTATTATTTATCCTGGGGATATCCTGGGAATTACTTAAACCATGTCCATTGACATAAATAGTCTATTCGTTTTATGGGAAGTGTTGTTGTTTTAAACATGTTATGCATGTAGAATAAATGTAAAATCAACAGTATGTACATACCCCAAACAGAAGCCATGGATTACATGCAACATCCGGACTCCAACCCAGATGCTTATAAGAAATCCCGCTATGCCCTCCGACGAACCATCTAACAGGCAAAGCGTCAATACAGGACTAAGATTGAGTCCTACAACACCGGCTCCAACGCTAGTTGGATGTTGCAGGGCTTGCAAACTATTATGGACTACAAAGGGAAGCACAGCCATGAGCTGCCCAGTGACACAAGCCCACCAGATAAGCTAAATTACTTTTATGCTCACTTTGAGGCAAGCAACACTGAAGCATGCATGAAAGCACCAACTGTTCTGGACGACTGTGTGATCATGCTCTCCGTAGCCGATGTGAGTAAGACCTTTAAACAGGTCAACATTCACAAGGCCTACCGCTGAGCCATTGTTGCTCCTAAATGTTTCCACTTCACAATAACAGCAGTTACAGTTGACCTGGGCAGCTCTAGCAGGGTAGAAATTTGACAAACTAACTTGTTGGAAAAGTGGCATCCTATGATGGTTTCATCTTGAAACTCACTGAGCTCTTCAGTAAGGCCATTCTACTGCCAATGTTTGTCTATGGAGATTGCATGGCAGTGTGCTCAATTTTATACACCTGTCAGCAACGGGTGTGGCTGAAATAGCCAACTTCACTAAATTGACGAGGGTGTCCACATACTTTTGTATACATTGTGGACATGCGTGGGGCTTTTCAGTATAATTAGTTATTCTCCATTAAAACACTCGCTGACATCAGTGTGCTGTGGCACTTACCGTGGAATGTGCATGTCTCAGGTGTTCACCCCCACACCCTCCCAAGCCCTCGGTCAATCTTACTCTTTGTCATCTGTCAATTTGTCCCTATACTGCCAGTTATGTGTCAGTTGTCTAGATTCAGGTCATATGCAGCAGCAGCAGTCAAAGTGAAAGAGGAGAGGAGATGGTGTGCCAGCCTGATCCTCCTTCCAATGCCCGAGGTTTCCGTTCCAAATAGAACCCTATTACCTATCTAATGCACTACTTTTGACCGAAACTGCATGGTCTCTGGTCAAAAGTAGTGCACTATATAGGGATTAGAGTACCGTTTGGGACGTAAGCCAATGCCTCAGTCTAAAGTAGACAACTCTCATGTCATCATATTTCATCAACACTGAAGACTGACGTATTCGATTAGGCAGCGCAGCTCCAAGGGACAGTAATTCAGGCTTGATAGAAAATATCAAATATTGTTTTTATGTTTTGAGTTGAAAAGTGCACAATGTTTGTTTATATTGACTGTGGTTCAAATGACATTTATTCACGTGCTTGTTCTCTCATAATATTTTACAATGTCGCCTACTGTTCTGTGTCTTTTCATTAGGCCTATGTGTCAGAATTTAAATATGACAACGAGAAAAATAAGGACTGATGCAAAAAGTCCCAAAAAATATCAAACTCCTTATTTTCAATTTATCTGAAGGGAAACCCTAAATTCAGTAGTTTGACATTTGATTTAGTTTAGATTGAGTTGCTCAATTTGCCCAATCAGAAATATGATACACATAAATTGTCACATCTAAACAAGATATTATGAATGCAATCTGCCCTATAGGATCATTTCCCCTGACAACAAGTAAAAATTACTTGGGGTATCTACTTTTATTTGACTATTTATATTTTTGCTAACTTTTCCTTTTACTTCTATATTACTTACATCTTCCCTGACACCAAGAAGTACTCGTTACATTTTGACAGGAAAATGGTCCAATTCACACACTTATCAAGAGAACATCCCTGCTCATCCCTAGTGCCTCTGATCTGTCGGACTCACTAAACAGAGAACATCCCTGGTCATCCCTACTGCCTCTGATCTGGAGGACTCACTAAACAGAGAACATCCCTGGTCATCCCTACTGCCTCTGATCTGGAGGACTCACTAAACAGAGAACATCCCTGGTCATCCCTACTGCCTCTGATCTGGAGGACTCACTAAACAGAGAACATCCCTGGTCATCCCTACTGCCTCTGATCTGGTGGACTCACTAAACAGAGAACATCCCTGGTCATCCCTACTGCCTCTGATCTGGAGGACTCACTAAACAGAGAACATCCCTGCTCATCCCTACTGCCTCTGATCTGGAGGACTCACTAAACAGAGAACATCCCTGGTCGTCCCTACTGCCTCTGATCTGACGGACTCACTAAACAGAGAACATCCCTGGTCGTCCCTACTGCCTCTGATCTGACGGACTCACTAAACAGAGAATATCCCTGGTCATCCCTACTGCCTCTGATCTGGAGGACTCACTAAACAGAGAACATCCCTGGTCGTCCCTACTGCCTCTGATCTATCGGACTCACTAAACAGAGAACATCCCTGGTCGTCCCTACTGCCTCTGATCTATCGGACTCACTAAACACAAATGCTTTGTTTGTAAATTATGTCTGAGTGTTGGCTATCCGTCAATAAAAAACAAACAAGAAAAATTTGCCGTCTGGTTTGCTTTTAACATAAGGAATTTTAAATGGTTTGCACTTTAACTTTTAATTTGATACTTAAGTACATTTTATCAATTCCATTTACTTTTGATACTTAAGCACATTTACAACCAAATACTTTCACTTTTCCTCGAGTGATTTTCTATTAAGCGATCTTTACTTTTACTCAAGTATTACAGTACTTTTTCCACCACTGCTGTAAACTTGCATACTACGTCACTCACATGACAAGATGCCTGTTACATTTCACCAATTATACAAGCTAAAAGGCTCCAAAACTATTTGTCGTTCATTTAGATGTTTAGTTTGTTCCTAAACAAAAAACGTCATAGCGTAATATCACCTAATTTAAGTGTAATGCTGGTCAGAAATATTTTTTATTGATAACTGCTTTTTTCGGCAACGGCTGTCGGGTTCCCAACACAGCGTGTGAGTTATTAGGGCGTAGAAGGGCGACCATACATTTCCAACGTCAAGCAAAAACTCATTTTGTTGTCCACGTGATGGATAGCCCCACTGCACCCGACACCAAGTACTCGACATTATCCTTAATCGGAAACAGGTTTTTTTTTGCCATAATTCTTGACATTCAAATATAACGTTTGAAATCCCTACCCATATTTTCACACCAGTGATGTGTTTATGGATCACTCCCTACACGATGCAAATATAATTATTTACAATTATTTACAGCACAGACTCTCTGAGGACAGTCACGATGGTTTAAGACTAATGCAGGATGGGTAACTGATTCTCTCCTACAGTATGTCTTTATTTTATTTAACCTTTATTTAACTAAGCAAGTCACAATACAGGCATACAGAAGGCATTTTTGTGCATTTGTTTAATAGTAAATGTTTTATTGTACTGTATGTATATGTATATATATATATATATATATATATATATATATATATATATATATATATATATATATATATATATATATATATATATATATATATATATATATATATACATATACATATACATATATACATATATATACACATATACATACAGTACAATAAAATATATATATATATATATATATATATATATATATATATATATACAGTTGAAGTCTGAAGTTTACATACACTTAGGTTGGAGTCATTAAAACTTATTTTTCAACCACTCCACAACTTTCTTGTTAACAAACTATAGTTTTGCCAAGTCGGTTAGGACATCGACTTTGTGCATGACACAAGTAATTTTCCAACAATTGTTATTAGACAGATTATTTCACTTATAATTCACTGTATCACAAATCCAGTGGGTCAGAAGTTGACATACACTAAGTTGACTGTGCCTTTAAACAGCTTGGAAAATTCCAGAAAATGATGTAATGGCTTTAGAAGCTTCTGATAGGCTAATTGACATCATTTGAGTCAATTGGAGGTGTACCTGTGGGATGTATTTCAAGGCCTACCTTCAAACTCAGTGCCTCTTTGCAAGACATCATGGGAAAATCAAAAGAAATCAGCCAAGACCTCAGAAAAAAAACTGTAGACCTCCACAAGTCTGATTCATCCTTGGGAGCAATTTCCAAACGCCTGAAGGTACGACGTTCATCTGTACAAACAATAGTACGCAAGTTTAAACACCATGGGACCATGCAGTGGTCATACCGCTCAGGAAGGAGACGAGTTCTGTCTCCTAGAGATCCCAGAACAACAGCACATGGGGACAAAGATTGTACTTTTTGGAGAAATGTCCTCTGGTCTAATGAAAAAAAAATAGAACTGTTTGGCCATAATGACCATCATTATGTTTGGAAGAAAAATGGGGAGGCTTGCAGACCCAAGAACACCATCCCAACCGTGAGGTACGGGGGTGGCAGCATCATGTTGTGTGGGTGCTTTGCTGCTGGAAGGACTGGTGCACTTCACAAAATAGATGGCTTCATGAGGGTGGAAAATGATGTGGAAATATTGAAGCAACATCTCAAGACATCAGTCAGGAAGTTAAAGCTTGGTCTCAAATGGGTCTTCCAAATGGACAATGACCCAAAGCATACTTCCAACATTGTGGCAAAATGGCTTGACAACAAAGTCAGGGTATTGGAGTGTCCTTCACAAAGCCCTGACCTCAATCCTGTAGAAAATGTGTGGTCAGGACTGAAAGAGCGTGTGATCCAAGTTCGATCCAAGTTAAACAATGTAAAGGCAATGCTACCAAATAGTAATTGAGTGTATGTAAACTTCTGAGCCACTGGGAATGTGATGAAACAAATCAAAGCTGAAATAAATCAATCTCTCTACTATTATTCTGACATTTCACATTCTTAAGATAATGTGGTGATCCTAACTGACCTAAGACAGGGGATTGTTGCTAAATTGAGTTTAAATGTATTTGGCTAATGTGTATGTAAACTTCCGACTTCAACTGTATTTATATATATATATATATATATTAAGGACTTAAACACTGTATTTGATAGTGTGTTGATGTTTTATTTTAATGTCCAATGTTGATTATTTCAAGTACATTTCTCAATTCCTATAAAGTAAAACTAATTTATGGCTTAGCCTTTGTATTGTTGTTTTGATATGATGTAGCTAGCTTAGGTTCCACTATTTCAACAGCTGAAACTCTCTCAGAATAGGCTATAGTCAATATTTTGGGCCCCAGTTCTTTTTCAGATATAGTCTGGGAAACATTACCTAAACAGCAGTGACCTTCAGGAGGAGCCATTAGCTAAACAGCAGAGAACTTCAGGAGGAGCCATTAGCTAAACAGCAGAGAACTTCAGGAGGAGCCATTAGCTAAACCGCAGAGAACTTCAGGAGGAGCCATTAGCTAAACAGCAGAGAACTTCAGGAGGAGCCATTAGCTAAACAGCAGAGAACTTCAGGAGGAGCTGTTAGCTAAACCGCAGAGAACTTCAGGAGGAGCCATTAGCTAAACCGCAGAGAACTTCAGGAGGAGCCATTAGCTAAACCGCAGAGAACTTCAGTAGGAGTCATTAGCTAAACCACAGGGAACTTCAGGAGGAGCCATTTAGCTAAACAGCAGAGAACTTCAGGAGGAGCCATTAGCTAAACAGCGGAGACCTTCAGTAGGAGCAATTAGCTTAACAACAGAGACTTTCAGTAGGAGCAATTTGAGGAGATGAATCCATAAATTATACATTCTATTATATAGGCTCTTAATATCCATGAGCTGGACTGTCTCCTCCAATCTGTTAGACTACATTCATTTTTAATAATTGGTTGAATTACCAGGGGAACTTATTGCAGATAGTAATTATTATGACATGGTATTATTATGACTATAGTCATGCATTGTACATTACCCTACAGACAATATAAGTGCAAATATAATTTACAGCAGTTTTTTTTTGTTGCTATTCATGAGCACTGTAGTATTCATTTGTTCTCAACTCAGGAAGTCTCTACTCTCCCAATTAACGTCAAACATTCAACGAAACACACGCAATGCGACTTGTCCCATGCTGTAGCTATGTTTACACACCCTTCATGCAATTCCAATGACAACGCTCTTTGTTATTTACAGGAGAGTTACCCAATGAATAATAACTCCTCTACTGATACATTGCTGTTTCTGTTAATGTAAATCTATTTGACCTCGACTATCATATGAACTGTAGTGTTGTGTACTAACATATCTTTGTCTGTCACCTTGAAGTATTTATGTAGCGGCAAGGCCTAATGCTACAATAAGAAATACCTGCATTATAATCATAATACAATGTGTCTGTAATTTCACTGAAGGATGCTATCTAAGAGCTCCTGACTACTGTATCACAGCTAAGCCCGGCTGTTTATGAATATAGATTCAGGGCCCGATTTCCCAAAAGCATCTTAAGGCTAAGTACAGCATTAGAACCTTTGAGTTCAATGATTTAGGCTAAATTCATTGTTAGAACTATTGAGCTCAATGGTTTAGGTTACGTTCATCGTTAGAACCATTGAGCTCAATGGTGAAGGTTAAGTACATCGTTAGAACGATTGAGCTCAATGGCCAAGGCTAAATTCATTGTTAGAACCATTGAGCTCAATGGTTTAGGCTAAATTCGTTGTTAGAACCATTGAGCTCAATGGCCAAGGTGAAATTCATTGTTAGAACCATTGAGCTCATTGGTGAAGGCTAAATTCCTTGGGGCAGCAGGGTAGCCTAGTGGTTAGAGCGTTGGACTAGTAACCGAAAGGTTGCAAGTTCATATCCCCGAGCTGACAAGGTACAAATCTGTTGTTTTGCCCCTGAACAGGCAGTTAACCCACTATACAAAATAAGAATTTGCCTAGTTAAATGAAGATAAAATAAATTGTTAGAACCATTGAGCTCAAAGGTGAAGGCTAAATTAATCTCAGCAGACAGACTGACTGATGAAAAGGGGAGCTGATGGATAGAAGGTGTTATTGTTTCATACCTCTGTTCCTGTCTTGTCAGGTGGTGCAGGGCAGAGTAGAGCCCACAGAGACATGAATAATGCCCTAACTCTTTGTCACATGGAAGTATCTAAGCAGTTCAAATACTATCTGAAATAATTTATTGGTGCTTAATTGAGCTTGTCTGGCTTATTGGAGCTGATACAATCGTCCAAAAAACTGGAGAGGCTAGTCATATGGCACTCAGGGCAGGCTAAATATGGCACTCAGGGCAGGCTAAATATGGCACTCAGGGCAGGCTAAATATGGCACTCAGGGCAGGCTAAATATGGCACTCAGGGCAGGCTAAATATGGCACTCAGGGCAGGCTAAATATGGCACTCAGGGCAGGCTAAATATGGCACTCAGGGCAGGCTAAATATGGCACTCAGGGCAGGCTAAATATGGCACTCAGGGCAGGCTAAAGCACATTCTCAATGTATTTGATCCCGGGGTTGATTCTTTGTCACATGGAAGTGGTCCTAAGAGTTATCCGTTCCAGGGCCTGGGACTGAGTTGGGATTAAAATTGCTCCTGTGCAATTGATTGGCTTTGCCCGGAGGGCTGTCACATTAATGATGGTAAAACACGTGGCCCTACCGTGTCGCACAGAGTGGCGTGTTTATCAGGAAATTCAAACCCTTAGCAAACGAACTGAACTAGGGGTGTCTTTGGAGCCATGGGAGCATTGACACTGTATTCCCGATTTCGTGCACTTCTTTTGATCAGGACACAAAGGACTGTTTGTTTCATTTCTAGAAAGTAAACATTTCAGTTCTTCTTTAACTCAGTATGTCATCATCGTAAACTGTCGATGTTTAAATCGATGTTTAAAGCAGTGGTTTTTTTTTTAAACTGTTGGCTCTGTTTTTGTAATGTCTGGTTTGTTGTGGATCTGTTGTAATGGAATTTACATTTTGTAATGGATACTCCTCTCACTCCTAAATGTTGTGGAATGCCGACTAGTTGATTCAAATCTGTTTAATGTTTGTTTTGAGTTTGTAATTAGGCAGATGCCTTCCCTGATTAGGTTCTGAGTGAGCCTCTTGGTATTTGTGTATAACTGATCTAATTCAACTTTGAAGTGCATATTTGCTCTTGTCTGTTGATAACGTGTAAATGGACTCTTCCTCAGCCCATGTTTCATTTTGTAGATTGTTGTAACGTGTAGCTTGACCAAGCTGTGTTATAGTGTGTTTTGGCGACCTACGTAGATATCACGGGACATCTGCAGGGCACTACCTCTGAAATAGGAAAGCACACTTTATCAGAAACCAGGCAGACTACTGGAATCATTGAATGTTTTTTTAATACAGGTACTAGTCCAGAATGGGGCGGCAGGGTAGCCTAGTGGTTAGGGCGTTGGACTAGTAACCGGAAGGTTGCAAGTTCAAATCCCCAAGCTGACAAGGTACAAATATGTTGTTCTGCCCCTGAACACTGTTCCTAGGCCGTCATTGAAAATAAGAATGTGTTCTTAACTGACTTAAATAAAATAAATGTTTCCAGATGATGCATTGTTTGATCCTCAAGAACAAAAGGGAGGTGTGTCAATATGTTTTAATAAGGGTCTAAGCTTTACGTATGGAAATACAGTCCTGAATGAACCAAAAATAGGCTGAGGATAAACTAGATGAAGCCTGACTACAATACCCTAATGAGAGGGTATATACTCACTACAATAACCATTATGAGAGGGTATATACTGACTACAATAACCCTTATTAGAGGGTATATACTGACTACAATAACCCTTATTAGAGGGTATATACTGACTACAATAACCCTTATTAGAGGGCATATACTGACTACAATAACCCTTATTAGAGGGTACAGTACATTCGGAAAGTATTCACCCTTCCCTTTTCCACATTTTTTGCGTTAAGGCCTTATTCTAAAATGGATTAAAAACAGTTTTTAAATCTTTTTTTTTTAGCAAATCTTTAAAACAAAAAAAAACAGAAATACCTCATTTACTTAAGTATTCAGACCCTTTGCTATGAGACCCGAAATTGAACTCAGGTGAATCCTGTTTCCAATTGATCATCCTTGAGATGTTTCTAAAACTTGATTGGAGTCCACAAGTTTTGAAAGGCACACTGTATATTTTTGAAAGGCACACTGTATATCTGTCTATATAAGGTTGACAATTCATTTCAGAGCAAAAACCAAGCCATGAGGTAGAAGGAATTGTCCGTAGAGCTCCGAGACAGGATTGTGTCAAGGCACAGATCTGGGGAAGAGTACCAAAACATTTCTGCAGCATTGAAGGTCCCCAAGAACACAGTGGCCTCCATCATTCTTAAATGGAAGAAGTTTGGAACCACCAATACTCTTCCTAGTGCTGGCCCCCTGGCCAAACTAAGCAATCGGGGGAATCAGGAAGGTGACCAAGAACCCAATGGTCACTTTGACAGAGCTCCAGAGTTCCTCTGTGAAGATTGGAGAACCTTTCAGAAGGACAAACAATCTCTGCAGCACTACACCAATCAGGCTTTCATGGTAGAGTGGCCTGACGGAAGCTCCTCCTCAGTAAAAGGCACATGACAGCCCGCTTGGAGTTTGCCAAAAGGCACCTGAAAGAATCTCACACCATAAGAAACACGATTCTCTGGTCTGATGAAACCAAGATTGAACTCTTTGGCCTGAATGCCAAGTGTCAAGTCTGGAGGAAACCTGGCACCATCCTTACGGTGATGCATGGTGGTGGCAGCATCATGCTTTGGAGATGTTTTTCAGTGGCAGGGACTGGGAAACTAGTCAGGGTCATGGGAAAGATGAACGGAGGAACGTACAGAGAGATCCTTGATGAAAACCTGCTCAGGAGCTCAGACTGGGGCGAAGGTTCATCTTCCAACAGGACAACGACTCTAAGCACAAAGCCAAGACAATGCAGAAGTCGCTTCGGAAACAAGTCTCTGAATGTCCTTGAGTGGCCCAGCCAGAGCCTGGACTTGAACCCGAACGACCATCTCTGGAGACACCTGAAAATAGCTGTGCAGTGACTTTCCCCATCCAACCTGGCAGAGCTTGAGATGATCTTCAGATAATAATGGGAGAACCTCTGAACACTTTCATAATGTACTGCATATACTGACTACAATAACCATGTCTTTACGTGTGAGAATTGGACTCTGAGTTAAGAGATACCTTTCAATGTTAAATGGCAAGGAACTAGACTGCTTTCTCCTGTTCTGCACCCAAAGACCAAAAAGTAGAAACCATCACAAAAGCTGTTAGGGAAAAGGTTGGTAGAATGTGTCACAAAGTATTAAAGATTTTAGGCGCTCAGGACGTTTCAGTTACTTATTTCATTACCTTCAACTGTCTGTGCGCTGGATGGAAGATTTTTTTCTCCCTCTAAGTAGCACTGATATAATTTCTAGAAATTAAACTCGGAGAGAGCTGACATACGTGAAAGTATCATGATGCCTCTCATCACACCAGAAGTGAGACAACTTAAGATCAGGTGTAGTTAGCATGTTATGACTGAAACAGAAAAGTTGAGGTGAAAACCTAGAAGGGTCTTTTTCAGGCTGTCTCATCAATTAGCTAACACTGCGGTCTGAAGAGCCTTGAGGTGAAGTACAGCCTGGAGCCTGGAGTACAGCCTGGAGAGGAGACGTTGTGGATCTCTCGGTCGTCCACTTCTTGCCACCAGGTAAATGAGGAGGAACATGACAAGCTGCAGTCATGGTATAGACCGGATCTGACTGGATCTCCTTGTTAGGGCTGGAACCAATGTGTGGTACGGCTGGAGCATCACAAAAGGACAACTACCATATTACTGCCCTTTAGGAAGAAGCCTATAAAACGGTTCTCTTTTCCTAAAAGTCTTACAGTAGATGAAGGAAATGGAATCAAGACTTCTGAAGGAATCTTATTGACATGATTTAGGTACATTTCTTATTGTTTTATAATAAGTAAAATGACAACACTGAATAGAAAGACAACAATAAAAAGACAACAATAACAACAATAATTACATACTGCTTTTGAAATGTACTGTATAACCAAGAGTATTTTATAAAAATGGAAATCAATATTATACCAACATTTATTCCAAATACAGTTCACATGCTGAATAGCATTCAGTGAATGCAACACGGTTTGTTAGTTCACTGATCCCATATTTCTTTACTCATTTAAGATTTAATTGAAGAGAGTTGAGCCGGGCTGGAAAGGGAGCAGGTCGCATGTTGACCGTGGGAAGGAGTGGTGCAGGCTGGGATGACTGTCAGTGGTAGGCAGATCATTAGGCAGATTATTCGTCTTAAAGTAGTCCCAAAGAATGATCTTGTCACATTTCACAGGTCGGATTAAGGATATAACCAGGAGGGGCGCTTCAATCGGGACTTAGTGTCACGCGGTGGGGAGACTGGATAGCAGACAGGCAGGCAGGCAGGCAGGCAGGCATCGATGCATGCAAGGCATTTATGATGGCAGGAACTGGAAGGTAGAGTTTAAAAAAACAAACATTTTTTACCTTTATTTAACTAGGCAAGTCAGTTAAGAACAAATCCTTATTTTCAATGACGGCCTAGGAACAGTGGGTTAACCGGCCTAGGAACAGTGGGTTAACTGGTCTAGGAACAGTGGGTTAACTGGTCTAGGAACGGTGGGTTAACTGGTCTAGGAACAGTGGGTTAACCGGCCTAGGAACAGTGGGTTAACTGGTCTAGGAACAGTGGGTTAACTGGTCTAGGAACAGTGGGTTAACCGGCCTTGGAACAGTGGGTTAACTGGTCTAGGAACAGTGGGTTAACCAGCCTAGAACAACATATTTGTACCCAGTCAGCTCGGGGGTTTGAACTAGTCCAACGCTCTAACCATCAGGCTAGTTTGGACGCTGCCTTGCAACAAGGTGGTCAATGGTCATTGTCTTTGGTCATTTTTAGGCGTGGCAATGACAATAGGGTTTTTTCCTTTGGGATCAAATACTAGCCTGGACCCAAGACTGTTGTACTGCCTTGTTAACTCCTATGGCCATTGTCTATAGCCATTTTCTATGGTCATTGTCTATAGCCATTTTCTATGGTCATTGTCTTTGGTCATTTTTAGGCGTGGCAATGACAATAGGAGGTGGCAAAAAAGATCAAACCGACCTGCCTGGGATCACACTAATCACACTAATCACACTAATCACACTAATCACACTAATCACACTAATCACACTAATCATCTACACTGATTGGTGGTTGTTGCTGTGTTTATAAAGTGGATTGTTTCTCTTTTTGCTTTTGTTTTCCCTTTTATCAGTACCTTATTTTATCAGTACCTTATTTTATCAGTACCTTGTTTTATCAGTACCTTGTTTTATCAGTACCTTATTTTATCAGTACCTTATTTTATCAGTACCTTATTTTATCAGTACCTTGTTTTATCAGTACCTTGTTTTATCAGTACCTTGTTTTATCAGTACCTTATTTTATCAGTACCTTATTTTATCAGTACCTTATTTTATCAGTACCTTATTTTATCAGTACCTTGTTTTATCAGTACCTTGTTTTATCAGTACCTTGTTTTATCAGTACCTTATTTTATCAGTACCTTATTGTATCAGTACCTTGTTTTATCAGTACCTTATTTTATCAGCACCTTATTTTATCAGTACCTTGTTTTATCAGTACCTTATTTTATCAGTACCTTGTTTTATCAGTACCTTATTTTATCAGTACCTTGTTTTATCAGCACCTTATTTTATCAGTACCTTGCATCTGTCATTAAAGACAAGTGTTTTGCATTTAAATGAAAATATCACGAATGCCATGTTGGATTTTAAATGAAAGTGATTTAAATGTCCCCATTGGTTGTCAGAATGATACGTTACTTCCCTGATGGAAAGAGAACAAAAAGACAAAGTAAGATAGTCCGGGATAGAGTGACAAATTAAGTAAAATATGTCACACCCTATTCCCTACATAGCGCAATACTCCAGCATGGACCCTGGTGTAAAGTAGTGCACTAAAAAGGGAATAGGATACCATTTGGGAGGCAGTCAAAGTAAGATAGTCTTGGATAGAGTGACAAATTAAATGCAACCTTATATGACCTGTCAGTGGTGCCGTTTGATATTCATATCTAAAGCAAATTATGGTTTATCGTAATGCAGCTCCCAGTTTACCATCGTAATGCAGCTCCCAGTTTACCATCGTAATGCAGCTCCCAGTTTACCATCGTAATGCAGCTCCCAGTTTACCATCGTAATGCAGCTCCCAGTTTACCATCTTAATGCAGGTCCCAATTTACCATCGTAATGCAGCTCCCAGTTTACTATCATAATGCAGTTCCCAGTTTACCATCGTAATGCAGCTCCCAGCTTACCATCGTAATGCAGCTCCCAGTTTACTATCATAATGCAGTTCCCAGTTTACCATTGTAATGCAGCTCCCAGTTTACCATCGTAATGCAGTTTACTATCGTAATGCAGCTCCCAGTTTACCATCTTAATGCAGCTCCCAGTTTACCATCGTAATGCAGCTCCCAGTTTACCATCTTAATGCAGCTCCCAGTTTACCATCGTAATGCAGTTTACCATTTTAATGTAGCTCCCAGTTTACCATCGTAATGCAGCTCCCAGCTTACCATCTTAATGCAGCTCCCAGTTTACCATCGTAATGCAGCTCCCAGTTTACCATCTTAATGCAGGTCCCAGTTTACCATCGTAATGCAGCTCCCAGTTTACTATCATAATGCAGTTCCCAGTTTACCATCGTAATGCAGCTCCCAGCTTACCATCGTAATGCAGCTCCCAGTTTACTATCATAATGCAGTTCCCAGTTTACCATTGTAATGCAGCTCCCAGTTTACCATCGTAATGCAGTTTACTATCGTAATGCAGCTCCCAGTTTACCATCTTAATGCAGCTCCCAGTTTACCATCGTAATGCAGCTCCCAGTTTACCATCTTAATGCAGCTCCCAGTTTACCATCGTAATGCAGTTTACCATCTTAATGCAGCTCCCAGTTTACCATCGTAATGCAGCTCCCAGCTTACCATCTTAATGCAGCTCCCAGTTTACCATCGTAATGCAGCTTACCATCGTAATGCAGCTCACAGTTTACCATCTTAATGCAGCTCCCAGTTTACCATCGTAATGCAGCTCCCAGTTTACCATCGTAATGCAGCTCCCAGCTTACCATCGTAATGCAGCTCCCAGCTTACCATCGCAATGCAGCTCCCAGCTTACCATCGTAATGCAGCTCCCAGCTTACCATCGTAATGCAGCTCCCAGTTTACCATCGTAATGCAGCTCCCAGTTTACCATCGTAATGCAGCTCCCAGTTTACCATCTTAATGCAGCTCCCAGTTTACCATCGTAATGCAGCTTACCATCGTAATGCAGCTCCCAGTTTACCATCTTAATGCAGCTCCCAGTTTACCATCGTAATGCAGCTCCCAGCTTACCATCGTAATGCAGCTCCCAGCTTACCATCGCAATGCAGCTCCCAGCTTACCATCGTAATGCAGCTCCCAGCTTACCATCTTAATGCAGCTCCCAGTTTACCATCGTAATGCAGCTCCCAGTTTACCATCGCAATGCAGCTCCCAGTTTACCATCGTAATGCAGCTCCCAGTTTACCATCTGCCATTTGCCACTTTTGACAAATGTTGTTTTGATGAGCTATTATTGGCGTGAGGCAGTAGGAGAGACAGGGCAGTCTGTCTGGAGATGAGAAGGGATGCAGTAGGAGAGACAGACCAGTCTGGAAATGAGAAGTGAGGCAGTAGGAGAGACAGAACAGTCTGTCTGGAGATGAGAATTGATGAAGAAGTAGAGACAGAACAGTCTAGAAATGAGAAGTGAGGCAGTAGGAGAGACAGAGCAGTCTGTATGGAGATGAGATGTGAGGCAGTAGGAAAGAAAGAAAAGTCTGTCTGGAGATGAGAAGTGAGGCAGTAGCTGAGACAGAACAGTCTGTCTGGAGAAGAGAAGTGAGGCTGTAGTTGAGGTAGTATCAACTTTCATTTAAATTTGAACACTGAAATATCATTGCACAGTGTTTTTCCTATTGTCATTTGACCATGCAGAAAAGTTCAATTAAGACCTCTTACATCTACACTGACAGATACTGTTGGCTTCAGGACCGGGTTGCGTACTTCAGTATTTAATGCAGTTTCAAAAAACATGTTAACCATCGCTCTGAGTACATCCGTCATGTATGAATAGCTCACTGTAAATCAATGGGGTGTCTGCCAGTCACAGTTCAGTAGGACCTCTTCAATTATCAAAACACATGCTGCTTCATAGCCTTCACTATAAAGCCAAACCCCTCACCACCACACACAGGCTTCATCTAAAATGGCACCCTATTCCCTGTACAGTGCGCTACTTTTTGGCCAGGGCCCATAGATGCCTGGTCAAAAGTAGTGCACTTGGCTATATAGGGAATAGGGTGCTGTCTGGGACAGTCACTACTACTGTGAATATACCACTTCAGGCTACTATCTCCCAAATGTAATACAGTCATACAAATATGATTTGGGCCAGCTGAAGAAAGTCAGGCAATTTTTTTCCTCAGGAAAATTACCCTTTTTAGTTTACACTCTTTTCAGTCATTCATGTTTTCTGTTTAAACTCAATCCATAGCATGAACATGTGTGGTGTAGTGCTGCTGGGTTTATGAGCCCCATTACAGAGGTTTTACTGTGTATCCTTCCACTAATGGCCTTCTATAGTCCCAATAATTTATTGCCTGTCAGCTCTGTGGCTGACCGTTAGAAAAGCAGGTTGACACACAGCCAATGGTTAGAAGAAGTGCCAGACCTGGTTTCGAACACAATTTGAAATCGTTTCAAATTCGTTATCTGTGCTTGTTTGAGCTTGCCTGGACCAATAGAATAGTCCCCATAACTGTAAACCCCACCATCTGGCACTCTAGGCAGACTACAGCAAACAAAAATAGTATTTTAACCCAGGTCGGAGAAGTGCCCGACACTGTTTAGTGGGGGGGGGGGGGGGGGGGGGGGGGGGGGGGGGGGGAATAACATGTCATACCTGAAAGCCAAGCGAAATATGTTGTCTCTTAATTAAAACCTTCCAATGCCATGCTGTTGTCATGGTTTCAAGGTTTCAAGGCATATCAACAGCTTTATTTTCTTGGTTCTCTGACATCTTTTTCTGCTTCATGTGTGGTTTATAAGTGTGTTTGGGAAAGATCACATTGTTCCCATGGAGATTGATTGACAAAATGGACACTTCTCCCAATTAGAGTGGAAAGAAAGCCTCATTAGTTTCTTAAGGGCTTTTGACAGAGAGCCCAATAATTTACCATAAACTCAAGACTTCATGTTTGGGAAATAAAAGTCTCATAAAGCAATGTTTAAATACTTAATTAATAGTTTATGATGTTCTCTAAAATGTGGTGCTCGTATATAATTGAATACTTAAACACCCAGTTAAATTGTTGCATTTCATTACGGGAACTTATTTTCAGCATTTATTTGGTGGTGTGTGTTTATGGTTAGATGGTTGTCGTCAGTTAGTGAGCTGTGACGTGAAGTGCACATGGCCCTAAGACCAGCTTTCAGACGCTGGCATGATTTTCTGGTTCCTGGTGAGAGACATGAGATTGCATCCTAAATGGTACACTATTCCCTATGTGGTGCACTACTTTTGACAAGGCCCAATAGGGCTCTGGTTTTTAGATTGACTTTTTACTCAACATGGGGGGGGGGGGGAATCCACTCTTTTTTCTCAAGACCTTTTCCAGAACGGAAAAATAAGCTAGAACATTTGGAATTGGAACAAAATAATTCATTTTTTTTAAAACATCAAAATCAGTTCCTTCGCTTTCCCTTATCTACTTTCGCTGTCTCTTGTTCAGTCAGTGGTGTGTTGCGAGTGACAGCAGAGTAATGGGGTAACGTGGGTCATTGATCTTTAGCAGAATTTAACGTTGGACTATGCCTCCAAGAACGTGGAGTTTAGGATATGGGGGAAAGGGGAAAGGGTGATACCAAGTCAGTTGTACAACTGAATGCCTTCAACTGAATGCCTTCAACTGAATGTCTTCAACTGAATGCATCTTCCACATCTAACCCAACACCTCTGAATCTGAGAGATGCGGGGAACAGTTGGTTAACTGCCTTGGACAGAGGCTTGTCAGCTCGGGGATGCAATCCAGCAACCAGCAACCTTTCAGTTACTGGCCCAACGCTCTAACCACTAGGCTGGTTGATAGTTTATGGTTTATTATGAGGACATTATTGACAACAAATGCCAGAGAATCTATTGAATCAGTAGATTCACAGGTTAAACATTGAAACATGTACAAGAGGGAAACAAAATGGAAGATTAAAAGCGAGGCAGAGCCCAGCATGTCAGCAGGAGACAGTGAGCTGAATTTAACAATAACCTTTCAATAACATGAATGTTTATATTGCATGTCAGTACGGTTTACAGAAATGGGAAAGAATGTTTAATTTAAAGGGGATCATACCAGGATCAGGGTACAAGGCCAGACATCTCAGGCTTTTATCTCAGTTGGCTTCTCAACGACCCTACTGCATTTTATAATGTACAGCTGGACTAAGTTGAAATCTTCTTCAGTCATAGACTTATATGTCCTTGTTACCAGGTAATCTGCAATAAAAGTACAATGCATTATACTTCCCTTGGTAATCTGTGCTTTGAGTGTTCCTTAAACCTCTCTTTATTAGCTCATACAAAAGGAAGATCCTCGTGGAATTAGAGCAAAGTTTACCGTGGCCATTTAGGGTTGTCTCTGAAATGGAACACACCAACTGTAAGGTAAACTGTTGAGCAATTAGGGGTGCTGAGGGTGGTGCAGTACCCTCTCCCCCAAAAAACAAAAATATATATATAACCCAACTGTAGACATACAGTACCAGTCAAAAGTTTGGACACACCTACTCATTCAACGGTTTTTCTTTTTTTGGACTATTTTCTGCATTGTAGAATAATAGTGAAGACATTAAACTATGAAATAACACACATGGAATCATTTAGTAACCAAAAAAAGTGTTAAACAAATAAAAACATGTTTTATATTTGAGATTCTTCAAAGTAGCCACCCTTTGCCTTGATTGACAGCTTTGCACACTCTAAGGCAATTCTCTCAACCAGTTTCTTGAGGAATGCTTTTCCAACAGTCTTGAAGAAGTTCCCTCATATGCTGAGCACTTGTTAGCTGCTCTTCCTTCACTCTGCAGTCCAACTCATCCATCTCTATTAGGTTGAGGTGCGAGAAAAGAAGATACACCCACACTGCTCTTGCGAGTATAACCTCTCTTTGTTAAGCTTTACGTATCGGCCTCAAGACTTTTGTCAGAGCTCTGTAAAGCGTAAGAAAGAGCAGTGATACTAGCAAGAGAGAGAGAGAGAGAGAGATGTGGGCAGGGGTTAGGCAAGTGATTCCTAGGAGGAGGAGCTGGTTATGCTTCACACAAAATACATTCTGGCCCTTGGTATTGGCCAGTCAGCAGGGGGGTATGGGGGTGTCGAGTTTCCCGGGACCAGGGTCTCTCTGTCTTTTTCACAAGGTACTGTTTGAAGTTTTAAAACCCTATAGAGGATTATTGGGGTGATGAATGAATCTAAAAAAGGGGATAGTGTAGGCATTGAGGCGCCACTTCATCATGAATGAGGAGGACTTTTGGCCATTTTTTATTTTAAGGTCCCGAGTGGTGCAGCAGTCTAAGGCACTACATCTCAGTAGTGCCTTGGAATCCAGGCTGCGTGACATCCCATAGGGTTGCACACAATTGGCCCAGCGTTGTCTGGGTTTGGCAGGGGTAGGCTGTCATTGTAAATAAGAATTTGTTCTTAACTGACTTGCTTAGTTAAATAAATGTTAACTAAAAAAAGCAAGGGGGAACATTTTCTCCATCTGCAAGTGATTTAATTAAGAGGTTTTTTTAAGTGATCTAAAACTGTCCCTTTAAACTGAGAGTATCTTATCCTGGTCTATTCTGGAGAAAAAGTGGGCCAGAATTGCAGAGGAGATTGACCTACTACCATGTATTCTCCAGGAGGCAGTGGAGGGTAGAGCTGTCTGGCCAGCTGGGATTCTTGTGATGGGGATGAGTACAGTGAGGGGGTGGGGCTGAGGGATGAGGTTAGTCAGGGGGTGGGGCTGACAATGACATGGTTGAACACTCCCAGTCCTGGTGGTCTTGTCTTTCATGCATTCAATCTTGAAATTATTCCCTGGTTCCGAGGTCCATGTCTGTGGTGAAAACGGTGACGTCATCACATAATTATTTTTATTTTAAACCTGTGTGTTTAGGCTTGTAACTTCCTGTTTTTTTTGCACGGACTGCATCACAATCCACTGAATCTGCCGTTGTCAGTCATTCGCCTATGCAGAAGACAGGTGCTTTAGAAAAATCTGTGAGAGGATGCAGACATGAGAGGATGCGGAAAAGTAATTCTTCACGAAAACATCTGTGAAGTCCGGAAAGGTTTGAGCTAGAAAGTATTTTGTCCACCATGGATAGCTGAGGCTCTCAGAAAAAGGACATGTCAGCTGTTTTGCTCAGCCTGGTCTCATAGGCTAGACGTAACATAGTAAATGTAAATCCGGAACACTCAAATTAGTATGATATGCTACCTTTGGTATGGTTACATTAGACAGAAGATTACTTAAGGCAAAAATGAAAGTAGGGTGGTTGGTCAAGGTGCATGGGTGTTTAAATCTCATCATGGACAACTTTAGCATTTTTGCTATTTAGCAACTTTCTTCAGCTAATTAGCAGCTACTTTTTAGCTAACTTGCAATTACTTAGCATGTTAGCTAACCCTTCCCCTAATCCTTTAACCTAACTCCTAACACTTAACCCTAACCTTAACCCAAATCCCTAACCCTAACCCTTAGCTTAGTTAATGTTAGCCACCTAGCTAACATTAAAGTTAGCTACCTAGCCACTTAGCTAACGGTAGCCACAACAAATTGGAATTCATAACATATGATACATTCTGTGAATTTGCAACATATCATATGAATTTTAATTTGTAATATATAATGCGAAATGGATGATGAACATCCACACATTAATACATACTAAAATGTTACTTATCATACTAATTAGATATTTCTGGATTTACATTTACTATGTTACGTTTACCCCTGAGTCCAGGTTGTTTTGCTCTATAACCTCCATAAGCTTTACAGCAGTTGTCTGAAGGTAAACAGGGCGATAAAAATGCTTTCTTCCACGTATCAGATATAGGATAAACAATTCAAAACATACATCATTTTGGTTTATTTTTTTACTTATCTGTTTTGCAATGTTGTTGGTTAAGGGCTTGTAAGTAAGCATTTCACTGTAAGGTCTACTACACCTGTTGTATTTGGCACATGTGACAAATACAATTTGATTTGATTTGAATGTGTTGTTCAATATGTTTCTATGGGCTAACAGCAGTGAGGCCCCCCAAAAAAAGTGTCCTAAAATTCTAAATCAAATAGCTAAACGATCCATGTTCTGACCATCTTAAAACAATTCCATACGTTCGCTTAGTAGAAGCCGTAAATTGGTGCACTAAATAGGGAATAGGGTCCCATTTGGAACGCAACTCTTCCTTTAACAGATGCTGCTTCAGCCTGCCTGCGAGACCTCATGAAAGCGCTCATGTCCTAGGTCTGGTGGAAGGCACACCCTTCCTTCCATTTGCTGTATAAATATATCTCTCTGACAGAGGTAATTCATCTCCATCCACGAATCACATCAACGTTAAAAAAAAATAGCCCGTTGAGACCTTTATGCTTGTTAGTGCCAGTTCAGCAGTCCAGATGCCGGCGATGTAAACTCATTGACATCTCTTCCCTGCCTTTGACAAGTAGTTGTAAATCTGATTTAGCTGTAGCATGGGAGGCCAGGCAGAAGGACATTAATAATGTGATCATGATTTCAAAAGAGTGATATCTAGAGGGCTAATTCGTGACACCGATGGTACTGCCTGAAATGGGTCAAAAGATCTAGCAGGATGTATAGTACCAGTCAAAAGTTTGGACACACCTACTCATTCAACGGGTTTATCTTTATTTTTACTATTTTCTACATTGTAGAATAATATTGAAGACATCAAAACCATAAAATAACACAAATGAAATAATTTAGTAAACAGATCAAAATATATTTTAGATTTTAGATTATTCAGAGTAGCTACCCTTTTCCTTGACGACAGCTTTGCACACTCTCAACCAGCTTCATGAGGAATGCTTTTCCAACAGTCTTCAAGGAGTTCCCACATATGCTGAGCACTTGTTGGCTGCTTTTCCTTCACTCTGCAGTCCAACTCATCCCAAACCGTATCAATCTGATTGAGGTTGGGTGATTGTGGAGTCCAGGTCATCTGATGCAGCACCATCACTCTCCTTCTTGGTCAAATAGCCCTTACACAGCCTGGAGGTGTGTTTTGGGTCATTGTTCTGTTGAAAAACAAATGATAGTCCAACTAAGCGCAAACCAGATGGGATGGCGTATCGCTGCAGAATGCTGTGATAGCTATGCTGGTTAAGTGTGCCTTGAATTCTAAATAAATCACAGACAGTGTCACCAGCAAAGCACCCCCACACCATCACACCTCCTCCTCCATGCTTCACGGTGGAACTACACATGCGGAGACCTGTTCACCTACTATGCGTCTCACAAAGACACGGCAGTTGGAACCAAAATGTTTTACTCATCAGACCAAAGGACAGATTTTGTGTTTCTTGGCCCAAGCAAGTCTCTTCTTCTTATTGATCTCCTTTAGTTGTGGTTTCTTTGTAGCAATTCGACCATGAAGCCCTGATTCGCTGTCTCCTCTGAACAGTTGATATTGAGATGTGTCTGTTACTTGAACTCTGTGAAGCATTTATTTGGGCTGCAATCTGAGGTGTAGTTAACACTGATGAACTTATCCTCTGTAGCAGAGGTAACTCTGGGTCTTCCTTTCCTGTGGCGTTCCTCATGAGAGCTATTGTCATCATAGCACTTCCACAAATGAACTTTTAACAAGGCTCACCTGTTAATTGAAATGCATTCCAGGTGACTACCAGGTGACCTCATGAAACTGGTTGAGAGAATGCCAAGAGTGTGCAAATCTGTCATAAAGGCAAATGGTGGCTTCTTTTAAGAATATAAAATATAAAATATATTTTGATTTTAAAACTTTTTTGGTTAGGACATGATTCCATATGTGTTATTTCATAGTTTTGATGTCTTTACTATTATTCTACAATGTAGAAAATAGTAAAAATAAAGACAAATTGTTGAATGAGTAGGTGGGTCCAAGCTTTTGACTGGTACTGTATGTCTACGGTTGGGTCCCAAATGGGAGTTTATTCCCAATGTGCCCTATGGGCACTGGTTGAATGTAGTGGTCTATAAAGAGAATAGGGTGCCATTTGGGATGAAGCCTGTGCATGGTGGTGAGGGGTTTGGGACAGTTAAAAGAAAAACATTTGGCTGTGTGTTGTTCTCACCCCTCAAACCCACACCCCCCTCATTCTGCTGTTATTTCCAAAATGGCGGCGTCGGTCATGTGAGGCGCCCTGGAAATAGAGAACTCTGGGAGGGTGTCAAAGGAGTTATTTACTGGTAGATTGATGGGAACAGGCGATAAGAGGGTGGTCTGGCTATCTGCGGTCTCATCCTGTGACCATCGGCATGGGAGTCATGCTAGTTATTCAGATAGGGCTGCAGCTGAACATGAGTTCCTGTACTTACTCACCCGAGCTGCAATCTATGCACAGAAACTACATCCCAAATGGCACAATATTCCCTACATAGTGCACTACTTTTGACCAGACCCCCCCCCCCCACTGGGAGCCCAATAGGCCCTGGGAAAAAAGTAGTGCACTTCATAGGGAATTGGATGCCACTTGAGATGCGCACAGAGATATTTGGACGCCTTACAAGAGGTTTAATCACCACAGTTCACAGTTCAGGGAATGTCAAGTTGTCATGTTGTTTATGACTTGAAAACGTGGATATGTGCATGTTCAGCAACAAGAATGCATTTCAGCAGCTGGTATTTTACTTCGCATTTAACTTCATCCGCTGAATTTTAGAATGACTAACAAATAGGCAGACAAACAATCCGATTTTAATTAATATATCGACAACACATTTCCTGTCTTTTATCTGACAGACAAAACCAGCTGGAAAATTCCAACCTTGACAATCAAGATGATGTCAAGATGACGATGTCAAGGAGAAGTCTACTCAAACTGGTCGTCAACGTAGGCCTACATAGTAACGGGTTCGGACATTCTCCATTTCACCACATTAGATCACACGGATATGATCATGTTGAAAACACACTGACTGCTATGAGATCCTTTAGGAGGGAATGAAATGTCTTACCACATTAAACAGGTAAATCACTTGATCAAAGTCATCTGTCGGGGTAGGTTGTTTGTGCACGTGTCAGGGAGTTTGTGTGTGTGTGTGTGTGTGTGTGAAGTTGATCCTTTTTAATGTGTCCATGTTCCAGTTGCTCAAATGTAGTTGTACGGTACACAATACAGGCCTGTGTGACAAGAACTAAAGAGTGATTACAGCACGTTACAAGAGACCACATTTTTTAAAATAGACAAGAAGCAGAAAATAAAAATGATCAATCAAGTTTGTCGTGGTGACATAAGGGGTTAACAGTCCCAGTTATTACAGTCATGTGAATATTCCTTTCAGACGCAGTGTAAAACAGGGTTAGAAAAGTCCCCAAACTCTAACCCCTGCATTTTTGACAAGCAAACACTCAAAGATTTAAAATAGTATCTGAACACAGATCAGTCACAGAGAAAGGCATCTGAACCACAGCAGGTCTGATTGAGTGAGCCAGGTCATCTAGGGGCCAACAGGGGCTCTCTCTCTGATGATTAAGGCTCCTCTCTGCTTTCTGTCCATGACACACAGACAGGGATGAATGATGGCCAGCAGAGTAAATGCCAAGACTATAAATGTTATCCAGCACTGACCCAAAGCTCCACTAAGGTTTATTTACATTTCCACATAGCATCCACCCTCAAATGTCTATGTTTATGTTTTTCAAGACAGAATGAATAGAATGAATGGATTAGTGACCCGGTTGAAGCGTAGCATGCAGTGTTGTTGTACTCGAAACCGGTCTCCAGACCACATTTTGAGTGTCTCTGTGTCAGATACATTTTTACTTTGTCTTGACTTGGTCTCGGACAATGAGGACTTGTAATATCTTGCCATGAACAACTGTGACCAGCTGAGACCAGCTGAGACCAACTGAGACCAACTGAGACCAGCTGAGACCAGCTGAGACCAGCTGAGAACAAATGAGACAAACTGAGACCAGCGGAGACCAGCGGAGACCAGCGGAGACCAACTGAGACCAACTGAGACCAGTGGAGACCAACTGAGACCAACAGAAACCAGTGGAGACCAACTGAGACCAGCGGAGACCAACTGAGACCAGCGGAGACCAACTGAGACAAACTGAGACCAGCGGAGACCAACTAAGACCAGTGGAGACCAACTGAGACCAACGGAGACCAACTGAGAGCAACTGAGACCAACAGAAACCAGCGGAGACCAACTAAGACCAGCAGAGACCAGCAGAGACCAGCAGAGACCAACTGAGTCCAGCAGAGGCCAGCTGAGACCAGTTGAGACCAGCAGAGACCAGCAGAGGCCAACTGAGGCCAGCTGAGACCAACTGAGACCAATGGAAACCAGCGGAGGCCAACTGAGACCAACAGAAACCAGCAGAGACCAACTGAGACCAGCGGAGAACAGTGGAGACCAACTGAGACCAACTGAGACCAACAGAAACCAACTGAGGCCAGTGGAGACCAGCGGAGACCAACTGAGACCAACGATAACCAGCGGAGACCAACTGAGACCAATTGAGACCAACTGAGACCAGTGGAGTGAAGAACACATACTTATCAGCTCTCATTCAGTCAGCCCATAAAACCGCTTCACCAGGCCAAATGACTACACCTCTTTCATGACACATTATAATCCTATTGAAACCTACTCTACTGTCCTTTATGTTATAGCCTATTGAAAACTACTTTACTCTACTGTCCTTTATGTTATAGCCTATTGAAACCTACTTTACTCATAACACTACTGTCTTTTATTTTTTCACCATTCTGAATGTCTCAAAAACCTCATATGTTCTCCTGAAATATGAACACAGAAATCTGCCTTACAAAAAACGATTACAGTTTTGAAACTGCAATAAATGTGCAGTAACTGAAGCCGACTGCGATATTTTGGAAACAGTAATTGCAGAATAACCTCAGTTAAAAAACTGCTAAATTATTTTGGACGCAGTAATTGCAGCATACTGCAGTAGTACTGCAATCTGACTGCAATATTTTTTCGTAAGGGACTGGGCATTTTAGACTTATTATGGTGGTAACTTGACACAATTACAACCATTGTCTTGAATTAGACTCCTGGTCTCGGTCTTGACTTGGTCTTGGACCTCTTGCCCCTCGCCCCCCTCCCGTCTCGGTCTAGACTCGGTCTCGCCCCACCCCCTCCGGGCTTGACTTGGCCTCGTTTTGCACTAGTGTTGGTCTTGAATCGGTTTAGCTTTAGGTGGTTGTGAACACAACGCTGGGATAGTTCATTCTCTTGCCTTTTAAAACAGGTTCATGTGTTGTGGGTTGTGCGCTAACTGAAGAGTAGGCTGAAAGGATATTTCAGTAACATACGTTAAGAACCGGGTATAGTTTAATGTCCAGTAGAACCGGGTATAGTTTCATGTCTAATAGAACCAGGTATAGTTTAATTTCTAATAGAACCAAGTATTGTTTAATATCCAGTAGAACCGGGTATAGTTTAATGTCCAATAGAACCAGGTATTGTTTAATGTCCAATAGAACCAGGTATAGTTTAATGTCCAATAGAACCAGGTATAGTTTAACGTCCAATAGAACCGGGTTTAGTTTAACGTCCAATAGAACCGGGTTTAGTTTAACGTCCAATAGAACCAGGTATAGTTTAACGTCCAATAGAACCAGGTATAGTTTAACGTCCAATAGAACCGGGTTTAGTTTACGTCCAACAGAACCAGGTATAGTTTAACGTCCAATAGAACCGGGTTTAGTTTAACGTCCAATAGAACCAGGTATAGTTTACCGTCCAATAGAACCGGATGTAGTCCAATGTCAAAATGGCTCTTGGAATACAGCCTAAGTCCATAAATTACATTAATGAGCGCCCATAGCTGACACATTTGTACATGTTATAAATAAATAAATAGATAACTAAGCCCATGCAACACCCTTTGCTTTTTAACTTTCCCATGGGCTTTGCAGGCAGAGTCGGAGTTGGAGGCAGGGCAGTGTGTGGTTGATGTGGACAGCTAAAGGCCGTGCCCCAATTGACACCCTATTCCCTATATAGTACACTAGTTTTGACCAGAATCCTATGGACCCTATATATGGAAAAGGTTGCAATTCAAGATGTAGCTTTGTCACCTGGGAGGGATTAAGTAAAGCACTGCTCTTAAATTATTTGTTACTTTTATTTATTATGTTTCTTGAGGTACTTTTCATAGAACTGCATTGTTGGTTAAGGGCTTGTAAGTGAACATTACACTGTAAGGTTGTATTCGGCACATGTGACAAATACAATTTGATTTGATTTGATCACTTCCTGTTGTGTTTACTTTGGGCTACCCTGTGGTTCATAGAGGGTGTGTGTGTATGTGTGTGTGAGTGTGTGTCCGTTTGTCCGTTCAAAGACTTAGCTAAGGCTGCTACCTAGAGCCAATCATGTTACTGCCGTTAGTCTCTACAACCTCCACTACAGTAAATACGAAAGCAGTTGGCTCTTCTAACGCAAACAACCAAACCTGCGTGTTAAACATTCAAGTTTAATGACGATATACTGCACCTCTGATTGAAAACCCTCAAAACACACAATTCTCATTTCCTTCAAAGTGTATGACAGTGGCTAAACTAAAACACTACTGCCACACAGCCAGGAAGCAGCTCTTATGAAATAAAACTGACTTGTTCAACAGAGACCTGTTAAAAAAAGGAGAAGAAAAAAAGAGCAAAATATATCTGCTGTCATGTATTCTGTCAAATGTACTGTCATATATTCTGTCATATATATTGTCATATACTATATACTGTCATATATACTGTCATATATACTGTCATGTTTAGTGTCATATATTCTGTCAAATATACTGTCATATACTGTCATATATACTTTAAGATATGCTGTCATTTATACTGTCCTGTATACTGTCATATATACTGTCATATATGCTGTCATATATTCTGTCAAATATACTGTCATATATACTGTCATACATGCTGTCATATATTCTGACATATGTACTGTCATATATACTTTAAGATATGCTGTCATTTATACTGTCCTGTATACTGTCATATATACTGTCACATACAGTATATTGTCATATACAGTGGGGCAAAAAAGTATTTAGTCAGCCACCAATTGTGCAAGTTCTCCCACTTAAAAAGATGAGAGAGGCCTGCCATTTTCATCATAGTTACACTTCAACTATGACAGAGAAAATGAGAAAAAAAAATCTAGAAATTCACATTGTAGAAATGGCACGTCCAATGGCACGTTGTGTTAGCTAATCTAAGTTTATCATTTTATAAGGCTAAATGATCATTAAAATACCCTTTGACAATTATGTTAGCACAGCTGAAAACTATTGTGCTGATTAAAGAAGCAATACAACCGGCCTTCTTCAGACTTGTTGAGTATCTGGAGCATGTAGATTTACCATTAAAAAAATCTGCCGTTTCCAGCTACAATAGTGATTTACAACATTAACAATGTCTACACTGTAGTTCTGATCAATTTGATGTTATTTTACTTTCAAAAAGTGACCCCAAACTTTTGAGCGGTAGTGTGTATACTGTTATGTGTACTGTCATATATATTGCCAGATATTTTGTGTAGTGGAATGAAAATAATAAGTAATCCTTACTCCCATTTTGTGGTGTGGTGTGGGTGGGAAGCATGGCCTCATTTGAGAAAAGGGAACATGCATAAGTTATTAGAGTGGGACGACCATCTGTCAAATCCTGGCTGTTTTGGCATAGCGCATACCGCTGCTGAGATCAGAGAGGTAGATTCTGCTTGCAATTACTGCTAAAGGACCTTGGATGGAGGCAGCTAGCTATTAATTCTCGCTCTGCCTCCTTGGCCTCAGACACTTTGACATGTCAGATATGGTATGACTCCCAAATAACACCCTATTCCCTATATAGAGCACTACCTTATTGGCTCTGGTCAAAAATAAGTGCACTATAAAGAGAATAGGGTCCCATTTGGGACTCATTCGTTCTCTCCTGACTGTGTTCTGTTCTGTTCTGCCACGGCACGGAGAGGAAAAGGTCTCTACTGGCCAAACCTTGTGCTGTAATTCATACCATCATTAGGGTAATTTGTATCACTCAGCTTTTTCTCAATTACATCACGTGATATGATAGTTTATAATGAAGTGGAAATTTGAGGATAGTGTTTGAGTTTAATGCAATTTGATGCATACAAAGCTCTACCCCGTCCTCCATTTCGCAAAATCTAAAGCAGGAAGTACCAGTGACTCTCTCAATGCGGAACTGATCAGATGACGAGGATGCTACACTAGAGGACTGTTTTGCTGGCACAGACTGGAATATGTTCCGGGATTCAACCAATGGCATTGAGGAACACACAACCTCAGTCATTGGCTTCATCAACACGCGCATCGACTACATCGTCCCCACAGTGACTGTACGTACATATCCCAACCAGAAGCCATGGATGACAGGCAACATCCGCATCGAGCTAAAGGCTAAAGCTGCCGCTTTCAAGGAGCGGGAGACTAATCTGGACCCTCATAAGAAATCCCGCTATGCCCTCAGACGAACCATCAAACAAGCAAAGCGTCAATATGGGATTAAGATTGAATCCTACTACACCGACTCTGACAGTCGTCGGATGTGGCAGGGCTTGAAAACTATTACGGACTACAAAGGGAAACCCAGACGTGAGCTGCCCAGTGACGCGAGCCAACCAGACGAGTAATGTCTGAGAAGATTACACAAAAAATCCTGTCAAAAACAAACATTGAAATTACTGTGATAACTGGGACTGCTAACCCTTACGTCACCATGACTCAGTCGAATAATACATATATACAGTATTTGCTTAGGCATATAAACAAAGGCAATATATATAAAGATGCATACAAAAGATGCAGTGTAAAGTACTTAAGTAAATATACTTTAAATTACAATTTAAGTCGTTTTTTTGCGGTATCTGTCCTTTACTATTTGTATTTTTTGAAAACTTTTACTTTTATTTCACTACATTCCTAAAGAAAATAACATAGTTTTTACTCCATACGTTTTCCCTGACACCCACAAGTTCTCATTATATTTTGAGTGCTTAGCAGGACAGGAAAATGGTCCAATTCACACACTTATCAAGAGAACATCCCTGGTCATCCCTATCAGTGGTGTAAAGTACTTAAAGTAAAAACACTTGAAATAACGACTTAAGTAGTTTTTTTGGGGTGTCTGTACTTTACTATTTATATTTTTGACAACTTTGACTTTTACTTCACTACATTCCCAAAGAAAATCATGTACTTTTAACTCCTTACTTTTTCCCTGACACCCAAAAGGACTCTTTACACTGGCTACATTTTGAATGCTTAGCAGGACAAGAAAACGGTCTAATTCACACACTTATCAAGAGAACATCCCTGGTCATCCCTCGTGCCTCTGATCTGGCGGACTCACTGAGCACGTTTCATTTGTAAATTATGTCTGAGTGTTGGAGCATGCCCCTGGCCATCCATAAATATAAGTAAAAAATAAAACGAGTCCGTCTGGTTGTGAAATGGTTTATACTTTTACTTTTGATACTTAAGTACATCTTAGCGATTCCATTTACTTTTGATACTTAAGTACATCTTAGCAATTCCATTTACTTTTGATACTTAAAAACCTGTTAAAGAGGCTGCGAATTTTTGCAGCTTTTTGTTAAAAATCGCGCAACATTTCAACATCCTGCTACTCATGCCAGGAATATAGTATATGCATATGATTAGTATGTGTGGATAGAAAACACTCTGAAGTTTATAAAACTGGTTAAATCATGTCTGTGACTATAACAGAACGCGTTTAGCAGGAAAAATCCAAAGGAAAACTGTTCACAAAAATACCCCAAATAATATCCCTCCGCCAGTCTCCGTATTGTCTATGGCAAGGGAAAATAGATAGGGCCCTGTTTACAATGCCTACAGCTTCCACACGATGTCGCCAGTACTGTCAATTGATTTTAAATTCATCCTTGGTAACATGAGGAATAGGCACTTCCTGTCGTCGACCGCACCACAGGAAGTAATGAAAGAGAGAATGTGAACCATGATTTCAAAACGTACTGCTATTAAATACAGATCGCCCCGTGATCAATTTGATCGATTATTAACGTTTACTAATACCTAAAGTTGGATTACAAAAGTAGTTTGAAGTGTTTTGTCAAAGTTTATAGGTAACTTTTTTAATTAAAAAAAATAACGATGTGTTTTGGAACGGTGCTTTTTCATGGATCAGACAGCCTTCATAAATGGACATTTTGGGTATACATGGACGGATTTAATCGGAAAAAAGACCCAATTGTGATGTTTATGGGACATATAGGAGTGCCAACAAAGAAGCTCGTCAAAGGTAATGAATGTTTTATATTTTATTTCTGCGTTTTGTGTAGCGCCGGCTACGCTAATTATTCTGTTTACGTCCCCTTTGTGTATTTCGGGGGTTGCATGCTATCAGATAATAGCTTTTCATGCTTTCGCCGAAAAGCATTTTAAAAATCTGACATGTTGGCTAGATTCACAATGAGTGTAGCTTTAATTGAGTACCCTGCATGTGTGTTTTAATGAAAGTTTGAGTTGTATCGAGTACTATTAGTTACACTCTGAAATTTCTGCTGATGTCCGCTGATGTTGATCCCTGTACAGGGACAGCAGCAGTACATCTTAGCGATTCCATTTACTTTTGATACTTAAGTACATCTTAGCAATTCCATTTACTTTTGATACTTAAGTACATCTTAGCGATTCCATTTACTTTTGATACTTAAGTACATCTTAGCGATTCCATTTACTTTTGATACTTAAGTACATCTTAGCGATTCCATTTACTTTTGATACTTAAGTACATCTTAGCGATTCCATTTACTTTTGATACTTAAGTACATCTTAGCGATTCCATTTACTTTTGATACTTAAGTACATCTTAGCAATTCCATTTACTTTTGATACTTAAGTACATCTTAGCGATTCCATTTACTTTTGATACTTAAGTACATCTTAGCGATTCCATTTACTTTTGATACTTAAGTACATCTTAGCGATTCCATTTACTTTTGATACTTAAGTACATCTTAACAATTCCATTTACTTTTGATACTTAAGTTTATTTAAAAGCAAATACTTTTAGACTTTTACTTTCTATTAAGGTATCTTTACTTTTACTCAAGTGTGACAATTGAGTACTTTTTCCACCACTGAAAAGAGGAATATGCTAAAGTATCAGAACTGATTATATTAGATGTATATGAACGTCTGAGTGTGTTTTAATAACTCGGCAGTAGTTTTCCCCCAAGCCAACACAGCCAATAAAGTTCTAAAAATCGAGAGGTTGCCTTTATTTCATCCAAAAGTTGGAGAACATTATCACATGAGGAGGGAGGAAGTAGATGTGCTTAATGTTGCTTAAGACTTAATGAGTTTGGCAACCTTTCAGAACTCTCTCTGAAGGCATGCTGTATAACACATTGTGCAGTGCTGTAAAGCTATACTGAACAAAAATATAAACGCAACATGCAACAATTTCAACGATTTTACCGAGTTACAGTTCATATGAGGAAGTCAATTGAAATAATGAAATAAATTAATTAGGCCCAAATCTACGGATTTCACATGACTGGGCAGGGGAGCAGCCATGGGTGGGCCTAGGAGGGCATACGTAGGCCCACCCACTTGCGAGCCAGGCCAGCTCACTGGGAAGCCAGACCCAGCCAATCAGAATAAGTTTTATTCCCCAAAAAAGGTCTTTCCTACAGACAAAAATACTCCTCAGTTTCATCAGCTGTCTGGGTGGCTTGTCTCAGACGATCTCGCAGGTGAAGAAGCCGGATGAGGAGGTCCTGGGCTGGTGTGGTTACACGTTGTCTACGGTTGTGATACCAGTTGGACATACTGCCAAATTCTCTAAAATGACTTTGGAAGCGGCATATGGTCGAGAAATTAACATTAAATTCTCTGGCAACAGCTCTGATGGACATTCTCGCAATCAGCATGCCAAATGCACGCTCCCTCAAAACTTGAGACATCTGTAGCATTGTGTTGTGTGACAAAACTGCCTTTTATTGTCCCCCAGCACAAGGTGCACCTATGTATATGCCACACCTGTCAGGAGGATGGATTATCTTGGCAAAAGAGAAATGCTCAGTAACAGGGATGTAAGCAAATTTGTGCACAACATTTAGAGAGAAATAAACTTTTTGTACGTATGAAAAATGTATTGGATATTTTATTTCAGCTCGTGAAACATGGGCCCAACACTTTATATGTTGTGTTTATATTCTGTACAGTATAAATAAAACCTAATAAAGGCTATGACGTCTCTAAGTAAAGTTACATCTATGGTCGATTAATCCTATAAATGTAGCAATTTACATACATGTTTCTTGGTTAACTCATTTACAATTATTGTAGCATACAAGTTCTATAGTACAATGCTATAGTCAAATAACATCCCATGTACAACACTCTTTCCAAATATGTCATTCCGCATTAAGCAGTATATTCGAGTTCATATCCTTCTAAACAAAATGACTAGCCCCAAATACAATTAATCAAGAAAACAATTCACAAAAGTTATTTTGAGCAGAGCCATTTTTGGAAATAACACAACATGACAGTCTTGTGAAAGTAAATCAACAAGCAAACGCTGAGATAATAATCATTTGAGGTGCACACAAGATGCTATTTCCTTCCCTTTCTCCTCAGTATCTCTCTCTTTCTCTCTTCACTGAAATCAGATATTGTTGCCTGCAGAGATGGGCATCATAATTCATGGCAGTTCAACCAAAGTTCACAACAGAACTACAAAAAACAGTTAGAATCCGTCCCAAATGGCACCATATTCCCTATATAGTGCACTAGAGCCCTATAGGCCCTGGTCAAAAGTAGTGTACTAATAAGGGAAAAGGGTATCATTTGGGAGGCAGGCCTTTTCCTCTGTCTGGGAGGCAGTCTTTTCCTCCGTCTGGGAGGCAGCTACACCCTGTATAGAGCCTCCACCCTCCCATCCTCCCTCCCTCCCTCCCTCCCTCCCTCCCTCCCTCCCTCCCTCCCTCCCTCCCTCCCTCCCTCCCTCCCTCCCTCCCTCCCTCAACACTGGCCCTCCCTCCCTCCCTCCCTCAGTACCACAACACTGGCCCTCCAACCTCTTCTCTCCCTCCCTCCCTCCCTCCCTCCCTCCCTCCCTCCCTCCCTCCCTCCCTCCCTCCCTCCCTCCCTCCCTCCCTCCCTCCCCAACACTGGTCATCCAACCATTTCCCTCCCTCCCCCGCTCTGTACCCCAACACTGTCCCTCCCTCCCTCCCGCAGTACCCCAACACTGTCCCTCCCTCCAGCCCTCCCTCCCTCCCTCCATATCCCAACACTGGCCCTCCCTCCCTCTGTACCCCAACATTGTCCCTCCCTCCCTCCCTCCCTCCCTCCCTCCCTCCCTCCCGCAGTACCCCAACACTGTCCCTCCCTCCAGCCCTCCCTCCCTCCCTCCATATCCCAACACTGGCCCTCCCTCCCTCTGTACCCCAACACTGTCCCTCCCTCCCTCCCTCCCTCCCTCCCTCCCTCCCTCCCTCCCTCCCTCCCTGCCTCCCTCCCTGCCTCCCTCCCTCCATATCCCAACACTGGCCCTCCCTCCCTCTGTACCCCAACACTGTCCCTCCCTCCCTCCCTTCCCTCCCTCCCTCCCTCCCTCCCTCCCTCCCTCCCTCCCTCCCTCCCTCCCTCCCTCCCTCCCTCCCTCCCTCCCTCCCTCCATCTGTACTCCAACACTGGCCCTCCCTCCGTCCCTCTGTACCCCAACACTAGCCCTCCCTCCCTCCAGCCCTCCCTCCCTCCCTCTGAAACTCCAACAATGGCCCTCCCTCCGTACCCCAACACTGGCCCTCCCTCCCTCCAGCCGTATCCCAGAACTAAGCTTAGAGACCTGATGTGTTTGATGAAGGCTTATCCCTCTGCTGACATATCGTTGGACAGGCTGCTGGCTGTGCCAAAAGAACAAGTTAAGCAAAGGATTAGCGAGCACACTCGTGCTAATGCAGTCAACCTGTCACCGAGATCAAAGTCGCTCACTACAGATTAGGACCAATTAAAGCAGGTGGCCCTACGCAAATGAATGGCTAGATCACAGGGCACTCACTACAGATTAGGACCAATTAAAGCAGGTGGCCCTACGCAAATGAATGGCTAGATCACAGGGCGCTCACCTGTTAAACGTAGAAACAGCTGAATGTCTTTGTTCTCTTTAAATTACGTGTTTAAAGGGTGAAAATGCTTGATTAGGTTTATCATATGTTCCCATATGACTAATAAATGCTTTTATCATCATGACATTGTCACACATGATTTGGAATATATATTTGAAATACTGTATGTAACTTATTATTTATTCTCTTAGAAGAGAATAAATAGAAATAAGAGAATAAATAGAAATAAGAGAATAAATAGAAATAAGAGAATAAATAGATGCTAAAAGTACTTGTAGCAAAAGCCACACTTTTTCTTATAATTTTGAGTTAACTGTCACTTTAACTGCGGGCACCTCTGAGCCATAGATACAGGGCCGGCGCCAGAACGAATCAGTTGGACGGGCCTTTGATTTCCATAGGTGGGCACGTTTTGTCATGGTACTTCCTATGTTTTCACGCACTTGAGCTTTCCAAATGTTTTTAATGGGTGTTTTAGTAAAGACCATTGGGCAACTCGTAAGTTTCAAGTTTGGGGAAGCTTACAATTTATCCTACTATTTCTACCGATCTGCGTACCTAAATCCGACAAAGTGTTCTGTCATTTTTATATTTTTTATATTTCGTGGAACACTTTCATTTCAATGATAATGTTTAAGTTTCTCAAAATCATTAAAATGATCAAAATGATAAAAATCTAAAAGTTAAAATTCAAATACGGTGAGAGGACCAGCCTCTGCCATGCTGACACATTGATACACTGGGATCCATTGAATACTAAAGAAATGAGAGCATAGAATTCAGAGATAGCCTATAGGCCAACGTTTCCCAAACTCGGTCCTTGGGACACTAAGGGTGCACGTTTTGGTTTTCCAAAGCATGATGATTAGTTGATTATTTTAAATCCGCTGTGTAGTGCTAGGGCAACAAAACGTTCACCGCTTGGGGTCCAGAGGACCGAGTTTAGAAAACCTTGCTATTGGCCAATGCAGCAGTAGGCCTATAATTTCCATCGTCAACTAAGTAAAATACATAGGCCTAAAGCCGACAAAAGAAAAACAGTAGAAATTATCCTATTGAAAAATCCTGTTCTATCAATCACCTTTATCTCTCTTCTCCGCCTGTCTGCCTCCCTTTCTACCTGTCTTGACTTGAGCTATTGCAAAAGAAGTGCAACATTGCATCAAATCATCACTGGGTCCGGCCCGAAGCTGTCTCTAGCGAAGTTGTGACATTGTATCAACAAGCCTATTCCTGGCCCTCAGAGTTTTCTGCGCCAGTGAGCTTGGGACAGACAGCTGTTTTTTTTGTGTTTCCACTGGAAATATGGTATCAACAGATTATGATATTTCTCTCTTTCACACTGGGTCTTGGTGATTATCGAGGCCGAGAGTGTTGGAAAGATTTTTCAAATACGGAGGAATTGTTATTGGCAATGGATGTATTGAGTAGCTTTGATGAATAAGGTGCTCAGAGGTTCCCAGATTAAACTGCCTGCTCCTCAGTCCCAGTTGCTAAAATATGCATATTATTAGTATATTTGGATAGAAAACACTCTGAAGTTTCTAAAACTGTTTGAATGATGTCTGTGAGTATAACAGAATTCATATGGCAGGCAAAAACCTGAGAAAAAATCCAACCAGGAAGTGGGAAATCTGAGGTTGGTCGATTTTCAACTCATTCCCTTTTGAAGATACAGTGGGATATTGGTCATGTTGCACTTCCCAAGGATTCTACTAGATGTCAACTGTCTTTCGAAACTTGTTTTAGGCTTCTACTGTAAAGGAGAGGCTCATAAGGGCTCTTTGAGTCAGTGGTCTGGCAGAGTGCCACAAACTCGTGACGCTCGTTCACGTGAGAGGTAGCTCACATTCCATTGCTTTTCTACAGACAAAGGAATTCTCTGGTTGGACCACTCCAGGACACTCCAGGACACTCCAGGGCACTCCATGACACTCCATGACACTCCAGCACACTCCAGGACACTCCAGGACACTCCAGCACACTCCAGCACACTCCAATAATCTCAGCATTGCTCTCACCAACTTTATGTAGCCTTAAATAGTAGACTACAGACAAGAGAACACTATATAGTATGCTATACAAGACAATAACAGTATTGTAGCCTATAGCCCAGTCGTTCTCAAATCTCTCTTCGGGGACCCCTGGCGTTTCACAGTTTTGTGGTAGCCCTGAACTAGTACAACTGATAATTAGTTGACTAATTGAATCAGGTGTGCTAGCTCTGGAATAGTTCAAATACATGGAACGGCAGGGAACGGCAGGGGGTCCCCGAGGAGAGGTTGGAGACGTTCAGGCTAGCCTAGCGTAGCATGCTAATTTGAAATATTAGGCCTTCATTTTCTCTTCCGGTTGTCAGCTAAATACAGCTTCCTAGCTTGGCTAGCCACCAAATATTCTCACCTAACTGCCCCTGGCCCCACTGGTCCCTCCAAAGCCATCTTTAATTAGTCCTATGCTTTCATTTGTTTCCTTTCAAGGCCCATTTTGCTGCTCCACCATCCGTCAGAAAATAGGAAAGAAAAATATGAGGTGTTTGGGGGCGGCATGGCATTCAAAGCAAGGTGACTCACTACCGGACGTGAACACAAGGTAAGAATGAATTAATTGTCCATAGTGCCATGGCCATCACCAGCTGGCTGGGACAGTCTGAGCTCTCCCAGTTAGGGAGTCCACAGAGAGGCCTTCATGGCACAGCTGAGTTTGTCTTGTAAAGGTGCAGCTGTCGAGAACATGACGGCTACAGCATTAGCAGGGCCATTAAGAGCTGTAGAACATTTCCAGGGAAACGATTTGAAAAATGACAACCCCTGCCTACAGTGAGGTATTAATTATGCTCGGCACCCCATGGCAAATAGCGCTTTCTAAAATGGTTTGGAGGACAAAGGGCTGCCTTGTTTTCTGTGCTCTCGCTCTCGTGCTCATTCTCTCTCCGATCGAGCATTTAATATGCAGGAATGAAAAAAGTTACATGTGCTCTGACAGGTAACACAATCCTTTGTAACCGTGTGACAAAGTCACTTTGTCACTCAGAGCAAGGGTTGGTGAACCTCTCTGGGTAAGGGTTGGTGAACCTCTCTGGGTAAGGGTTGGTGAACCTCTCTGGGTAAGGGTTGGTGAACCTCTCCGGGTAAGGGTTGGTGAACCTCTCTGGGTAAGGGTTGTTGAATCTCTCTGGGTAAGGGTTGGTGAACCTCTCTGGGTAAGGGTTGGTGAACCTCTCTGGGTAAGGGTTGGGGAACCTCTCCGGGTAAGGTTTGGTGAACCTCTCTGGGTAAGGGTTGGTGAACCTCTCCGGGTAAGGGTTGGTGAACCTCTCTGGGTAAGGGTTGGTGAACCTCTCTGGGTAAGGGTTGGTGAACCTCTCCAGGTAAGGGTTGGTGAACCTCTCTGTGTAAGGTGGGTATGACTCTGAAACAGGTATGCTATTAGAGACGGTGCTCTTTGATGTGGAAGCAAAGCCTCATATATTTTGTTGTTTGAAACTAAATAGAAACGTTGGTAACAAAAGACCACTTCGTTGTTAGTGTGGGCCATAGATATCCTATAATTATTGGATTTCATATATAATTATATGATGAGAACCTGCAAGTTTCTTCTCCACTTTCTTTATATTTATAAATAACAGACATAAAAAAAAATATCAGCCCTTATTATATGAAACAAACATCTCAATTTGTAACTGAACATAAAAAAAAGTGGTAACAAAAACCTCAGTAACCAAGTGTTTTATTACATTTTCTTATTTAACCTTTATTTAACCAGGAAAAGCCCATTGAGACCCAGAGTCTCTTTTTTAAGGGAGACCTGGCCAAGAAGGCAGCAACAATCAATACATTACAGAATTAAAACATTACAACAATACAACAACATGATCCATCCTAAAAAAAAGTATTTACACTCCTCTGTAACAGAGTCTCCCGTCAATATTTAAAATTAATTTAGTGACACTAACATATCTAGATGAAGCAGGGATTGTAGACTATTCCATGCGTCCTGTACACAAGCCGAGAAGGCAGTCTTGCCTAATTCTGTAAATGTCCTGGGGACTTTAAGTAGCAACCACCTAGCAGACCGGGTTTGGTTACTGTTTGTGGTGAAGAAGACCAGACTACAGAAGTAAAGAGGGAGCTTACCCAAAAGGTATTTGTAGATGAACACATAGCTGTAACATAACATAACGTACTGGTAACATAATCCTCAGTAACCAAGCTGTAACATACTATAAAGGACTGGTAACATAATCCTCAGTAACCAAGCTGTAACATACTATACAGGACTGGTAACATAATCCTCAGTAACCAAGCTGTAACATACTATAAAGGACTGGTAACATAATCCTCAGTAACCAAGCTGTAACATACTATAAAGGACTGGTAACATAATCCTCAGTAACCAAGCTGTAACATACTATAAATGACTGGTAACATAATCCTCAGTAACCAAGCTGTAACATACTATAAAGGACTGGTAACATAATCCTCAGTAACCAAGCTGTAACATACTATAAAGGACTGGTAACATAATCCTCAGTAACCAAGCTGTAACATACTATAAAGGACTGGTAACATAATCCTCAGTAACCAAGCTGTAACATACTATAAAGGACTGGTAACATAATCCTCAGTAACCAAGCTGTAACATACTATAAAGGACTGGTAACATAATCCTCAGTAACCAAGCTGTAACATACTATAAAGGACTGGTAACATAATCCTCAGTAACCAAGCTGTAACATACTATAAAGGACTGGTAACATAATCCTCAGTAACCAAGCTGTAACATACTATAAAGGACTGGTAACATAATCCTCAGTAACCAAGCTGTAACATACTATAAAGGACTGGTAACATAATCCTCAGTAACCAAGCTGTAACATACTATAAAGGACTGGTAACATAATCCTCAGTAACCAAGCTGTAACATACTATAAAGGACTGGTAACATAATCCTCAGTAACCAAGCTGTAACATACTATAAAGGACTGGTAACATAATCCTCAGTAACCAAGCTGTAACATACTATAAAGGACTGGTAACATAATCCTCAGTAACCAAGCTGTAACATACTATAAAGGACTGGTAACATAATCCTCAGTAACCAAGCTGTAACATACTATAAAGGACTGGTAACATAATCCTCAGTAACCAAGCTGTAACATACTATAAAGGACTGGTAACATAATCCTCAGTAACCAAGCTGTAACATACTATAAAGGACTGGTAACATAATCCTCAGTAACCAAGCTGTAACATACTATAAAGGACTGGTAACATAATCCTCAGTAACCAAGCTGTAACATACTATAAAGGACTGGTAACATAATCCTCAGTAACCAAGCTGTAACATACTATAAAGGACTGGTAACATAATCCTCAGTAACCAAGCTGTAACATACTATAAAGGACTGGTAACATAATCCTCAGTAACCAAGCTGTAACATACTATAAAGGACTGGTAACATAATCCTCAGTAACCAAGCTGTAACATGCTATACAGGACTGGTAACATAATCCTCAGTAACCAAGCTGTAACATACTATACAGGACTGGTAACATAATCCTCAGTAACCAAGCTGTAACATACTATAAAGGACTGGTAACATAATCCTCAGTAAGAAAAAAGGCAGCCTGACATACCGCTGTTAAATATATACTATCCCCTTTCCAATGTGTCATCAGTCTGGCAGCTATTGATCCTGTTGAGGCCGTTAATTATCCTCACCTTATTTGCTGTTACAGTGTATGTAAGGAAAGCTGCAACACCAAAAATAAAAAAGGTGCCTGTCTCATTTAATTGCCGGTTCAGTTGTGCCAGTCGTAAAATTGACTTAGTGCTTCGCTGTGAAAGATGAGCCATTGTATTATACATTTGCACCGTGGAGCTGTTGCTAGAGTTCTGTGGGGAGCTATAAGGGGGAGTAAGGGTCAGGCGTGGGCTAACCCAGTAGTAGCCATGTGTGGGGGAAGGGTGGAGACAGACCCAGGGCAATGCTTTTTCCCCTTGTCACAGATTAAACTGGTAGTCAGTTTACATAGTGGTTGTTTTAATCCCTTCATAGCTAGTAGCTGCTGCTTTTTGAAAAGCTGTTTGGTAATGACTTAAATCTGCTCATTATTTTAACTGGGGAATTAATTTGCAGTGTTTCCATTATATCACTTGTGGGTTAATTAATCTGACTAGGCACCTTCCTAATTAAAATCACAGGTTGTGTAGTGCATATAGGTTCCCCAGTGACTACACCCAATAATTGGTCATAGTCTAAACTGTGTTCAGGACTTGTTTACTGTGAAGCTGGTGAGAATGGACAGCTCTATGTTTAGACGTGTATACAGTACATGGATATACAGCTGAAGTCGGAAGTTTACATACACCTAAGCCAAACACATTTAAACTCACTTTTTCACAATTCCTGACATTTAATCCTAGTAAAAAATGCCCTGTTTTAGGTCAGTTAGGATCACCACTTTATTTTAAAGAATGTGAAATGTCAGAATAATAGTAGAGATAATTATTTATTTCAGCTTTTATTTCCTTCATCACATTCCCAGTGGGTCAGAAGTTTACATACACTCAATTAGTATTTAGTAGCATTGCCTTTAAATTGTTTAACTTGGGTCAAACGTTTCGGGTAGCCTTCCACAAGCTTCCCACAATTATTTGGGTGAATTTTGGCCTCCTTGCTCGCACACGCCTTTTTCAGTTCTGCCAACAAATGTTCTGTAGGATTGAGGTCAGGGCTTTGTGATGGCCACTCCAATACCTTGACATTGTTGTCCTTAAGCCATTTTGCCACAACTTTGGAAGTATGCTTGGGGTCATTGTCCATTTGGAAGACCAATTTGTGACCAAGCTTTATCGACATAATCTTCATTTTTCATGATGCCATCTATTTTGGAAAGTGCACCAGTCCCTCCTGCAGCAAAGCACCCCTACAACAGGATGCCACCACCCCCGTCCTTCAAGATTGGGATGGTGTTCTTCAGCTTGCAAGCCTCCCCCTTTTTCCTCCAAACATAATGATGGTCATTATGGCCAAACAGTTCTATTTTTGTTTCATCAGACCAGAGGACATTTCTCCAAAAAGTACGATCTTTGTCCCCATGTGCAGTTACAAACCGTCTGGCTTTTTTATGGCAGTTTTGGAGCAGTGGCTTCTTCCTTGCTGAGCGGCCTTTCAGGTTATATCGATATAGGACTCGTTTTTATTGTGGATATAGATACTTTTGTACCTGTTTCCTCCAGCATCTTCACAAGGTCCTTTGCTGTTGTTCTGGGATTGATTTGCACTTTTCGCACCAAAGTACGTTCATCTCTAGGAGACAGAACGCATCTCCTTCCTGAGTGGTATGACGGCTGCGTGGTCCCATGGTGTTTATACTTGGGTACTATTGTACAGATGAGCATGGTAACTTAAAGTGTTTGTTAATTGCTCCCAAGGATGAACCAGACTTGTGGAAGTCCTCCATTTTTTTTTTTTTAAGTCTTGGCTGATTTCTTTTGATTTTGCCATGATGTCAATCAAAGAGGCACTGAGTTTGAAGGTAGGCCTTGAAATACATCCACAGGTACACCTCCAATTGACTCAAATGATGTCAATTAGCCTATCAGAAGCTTCTAAAGCCGTGACATCATTTTCTGGAATTATCCAAGCTGTTTAAAGGCACAGTCAACTTAGTGTATGTAAACTTCTGACCCACTGGAATTGGGATACAGTGAGTTATACGTGAAATAGTCTGTCTGTAAACAATTGTTGGAAAAATGACTTGTGTCATGCACACAGTAGATGTCCTAACAGATTTGCCAAAATGATTTGTGGAGTGGTTGAAAAAACGAGTTTTAACGACTCCAACTCCATGTGTATGTAAACTTCTGACTTCAACTGTACATCCTCAATAGCCTTTCAGTTAAATATATTCTATACAATTATGTAAACCAAGAAAAAGATTGTCTATTAAGTTATTGAGCAAGACTATAAAATGAGAATCTGTCAAGAAGAGGAGGAGGAGGACATAATGCATTTGTACTGGCTACTGTTCGACAGTGTGCTTATTTTAGCGACAGTTTCAAGGCTGTCTTTCCCATTACGCCTTCAAACTACATATTAATCCTCAGCTCATCATCTTGGATGACCTCGATGTCCGTTGTCCTTCAATGAACAGCACAATACTTCTGTTTGGTAAAATATCTATATTCAAAACATGACATTTGGATATCTCTTAAAACCCAACCTTCTCAACACTTTGTTAGACACAGATTCACCCTTGAAAGTACAAATACTATTATGAATCAGAAAATGAATCAAAAGAAAGTGGGAGACGCTAAGTAAGGGGTAAGTGTTGAGCAACTCTTTTCGGCATATTTCTCTGACTAATTTGCCTAGATTTCCATTGAACAATATTCATTAAAGCAAGTACATGTTTTTATAAGGGCAAAATGTTCCGCCATGGAATGTAAGCTAACAATATTTTGTCCTTATTTGTTTTTGTATCAGGCTACACTGTGGCTGATAACTGTCTTGTCCAAATGTGTTGTATCGTGTGTCTGTCTGTATAGAGTATTGTCATGATCATTGTCCTCAGCTCTTATTGTTGTCTTGTCAAATAAAAATGATAATAAAATAAACGTATTTTCCTGTTTCATATATTGTTCCACACACTAAGGTTGGAATAACATTGTGAACATGATAACGGTCTTTTAAGAAATGTAAATTAGTTAATAGACCAATAAGAAAGAGTTCTAAACCTCTCTGCCAATTACAGCTAATTTTCAGTTTTCCCCCCTCCCCACTCATACCACTCCCAGAGAGTCCTAGCAAAATTCTTGCATAAGAAATGTCTCTTTGCTAGAAGCTATTTTTGTTTATTTTTTTCCCCTTATTAATTTAAAACTATCATCACAGTAAGATACTTAATTGTTTCCAGTAAATAATTTAATATTGAGATAAAATAATCAGCTGCAAAATGGCTGCATCGACAGTAGTGGAGAAGGTGGAAAGTTTTAAGTTCCTCGACGTACAGACAAACGGAATTGGTCCACCCACACAGACAGCATGGTGAAGGCGCGACAGCGCCTCTTCAACTTCAGGAGGCTGAAGAAATGTTGCTTGTCACCTAAAACACTCACAAACTTTTACAGATGCACAATTGAGAGCATCCTGTCGGGCTGTATCACCGCCTGGTACGGCAACTGCTCCGCCCACAACCCGCAAGGCTCTCCAGAGGGTGGTGCGGTCTGCACAACCCATCACCGGGGGCAAATTACCTGCCCTCCAGGACACCTACAGCACCCGATGTCACAGGAAGGCCAAAAAGATCATCAAGGGCAACAACCACCCGAGCCACTGCCTGTTCACCACGCTATCATCCAGAAGGTGAGATCAGTACAGGTGCATCAAAGCAGGGACCGAGAGACTGAAAAACAGCTTCTATCTCAAGGCCATCAGACTGTTAAACAGCCATCACTAACAGAGTGACTGCTGTCAACATACAGACTCAAATCACTGGCCACTTTAACACATTTATTAAATGGATGTAATAAAGGTATCACCACTCACTTTAAATAATGCCACTTTAATAATGTCTGCATATCCTACATTACTCATCTCATATGTATATATACTGTACTCTATACCATCTACGGCATCTTGCCTATGCCACACGGCCATCGCCCATCCATATATGTTCACTGACTTCTTTACTGTTGTTTTTGATTCTTTACTAATCTATTGTTCACCTAATGCATTTTTTTTTTTACTTAAAAATTGCACCTTTTGGATAGAGTCTGCAAGTAAGCATTTCACTGTAAGGTCTACACCTGTTTGTATTCGGCGCACGTGACAAATAAACTTTGATTTGATTGTTTATGTGTACATATTCTCATTCATCCCTTTACATTTGTGTGTATTTATTTGATTTTTTATTATACTTTTATTTAACCAGGCAAGTCAGTTAAGAACAGATTCTTATTTTCAATGACGGCCTAGGAACAGTCGGTTAACTGCCTTGTTCAGGGGCAGAACGATAGATTTTTACCTTGTCGGCTCGGGGATTCGATCTAGCAACCTTTCAGGTTAGAAATCCAACGCTCTAACCACTAGGATACCTGCCGACTCTACACTCTAACCACTAGGATACCTGCCGACTCTACACTCTAACCACTAGGATACCTGCCGACTCTACACTCTAACCACTAGGATACCTGCCGACTCTACACTCTAACCACTAGGATACCTGCCGACTCTACACTCTAACCACTAGGATACCTGCCGACTCTACACTCTAACCACTAGGATACCTGCCGACTCTACACTCTAACCACTAGGATACCTGCCGCCCCAAGTATAAGGTAGTCGTTGTGAATTTGTTAGATTACTTGTTACATATTACTGCACTTGTCGGAACTAGAAGAACAAGCATTTCGCAACACTCGCATTAACATCTGCTAACCATGTGTATGTGACCAATAACAACAATCCGCTCTTCCCCCCCTCTTATTCCATTGTCTTAGGCTCCATCCACCCTGAGCCATACAAGCTAATCAGCACTCACTACCTCTTACACTTTACTCTAGTCCTCCCATCTCTCTCTCGCTCTCTCTCGCTCTCTCTCGCTCTCTCTCGCTCTCTGATGTGATAATATGTGTGATCTGAAATGTTTTTTTCTCCCGAAGGGGGCTTTGAAATGTTTGATTTGCATACTCTAGAGAAAATTATATTTGATGGGCTATTTGATTTTGACTTGCCTAGTTAAATAAAGGTTACAAAAAAAAACATGTATGTATGTATATATATATATATATATATATATATATATATATATATAATAAATGTCATTTCATTTTATAGCACTGTTAATAACGGTATCATAAACGTCATCACTTTATGATCTGTTTCAGAATGGGGTTGATGGCTGTATTAGCAAGGGGCTTGTCTTGTATTGCGATGGGAAGGGTATAACGTAAGAATTTCAATGATTTAATTTCATAGGATATTGAGTCTCAAATGTACAGAATACTATAATGTGGTCTGGCAATAGAATATCATCTGCACTTTGGTACAAATACAGTACTATCACCTGAACTGATGAAAGAGGCTTATAGCCTACTTTAAAATTCTGCTCAAAGCCAGCTCCGTCAGTATTTTATATAACATGTACATTTCTCTTAAATAGTCATTTGTGAGGTGTATTGTTATGTTTCTCCATTACATTGTATGGGGTGTTTCATATGGGGCTTTGCTTTCATTTACCTCACAGCTTTCAGGGAATTACAAGTCTTCAACAGCGACCTGCGTGCTTTCAACCGGTAAAGTCATTCAAATCGGGATCATGTATACTGTAAAGGTATTTGTGTGTTTTTATGTCATGAAGAATGCAATCTGTATATAGGGAGTATGGTGTCTACTATGTGTTTCCCTCCCACAACTCTGAAACGCAACACAGTCTCATGAACTATGTTATGTACCATTTCAACGTCTTTGCAAAAAAACAAAAGAAAAGTAGTATTATTAAAATGTATTTCTGCAGTAAAACGTTGCATCAGTCTCAGCATCATATAATTAACCCAAGTAGTTCATTGTGAGGATGGAAATGGGGATTCTACACAGGACAAACGATGTATCCACTTCCGCCTCCAGCTGAATTCAGATCTTTACAAAATGGATTCCTAGAGAGTGCGATTCATCTAAATGAGCAAAGAGCGTGATACCAGATCTGCATTATTCTCTATTTCATGCTGCGTTATGGAGCAGGAGGATATCTCTGTAGCTCTTCAGTGGCCTCATGGGTGGAATATTATTAATATTTTTCCTAATTTCCTAATTCATAAACATTATTTCAAAAAGCCTGTAGAAAATCCGGTGTTTCTATCTCAAAAATAGTGTTTTTTGTTATATTTCAGTGTTCTGTGATGTACTGTATATTAAGTGCAATATTGGGATGCAAACTAAAAATGTAATACATTTAAACTCTATATCTGACACGGTGCAGGTGTCTTTTTTAAAAGCCCATTACCATGTGATTTGTTTAAGAGCAAGAAACACTGTGTGACCATGATTTAGCCCACTGCAGTAAATTAAACACAACAAACGAGTGGTCTGGGTGGGCTTGAAAGGGAAGAGGGTTTACCCTCTGTTGTCTCTCCTTCTCCACGATAACACAAAGCATAATGTGCAATGTACTTTCTCGCGTGCGCCAGCCACCCTCCCTCTGTCCATCAACCCCCATCCCTCCCCCATTGTCCCATACATCACTGGTGGCCCGGCTCAGCTGTGGGTTTGGTCCTGGATTGGAGAGAAGGGAGTAGTGGAGAACTCTGGGGTAGATTGGCGGTGGCTGAAGCGGAGTGTCTGAAGTTGATTAATGGTCCTGTGAGGTTGAGAAACTCCAGGATCAAGCTGCAGGGTCCATCACAGTGGCGTGTGACGCTGATTGGCTTTGTCCTGTGCGGGCGCAGCAGAGGAGCGGACATGAAGACTAAGTGACGCTGTCGTGTCAGCGAGCAGTGCACTGCATCATCCCGGCCAGGAGACAGCTGCGTTGGTTAATCCTTCATCACCGGGGGGAGCGCTGCCTGCCAGGGAGAGCACAGATATACAGCCAACGATAACCCTCCATAACTTCTCCTAAAGACCAGGAAACTTTGAGTTCCGTCATGTTGTGATACATCCATCTGGTGCCTCCAGTCCTCACTTAAAAAATTAGCAATGAGATAGAGATGTGAAGACAGAAATATAGAACAAATTATTGCAAAACAAATCCAGATGAGAGAGAAGAAAGGAGTGGAAGAGTAGAGAGGAGGTAATTAATGTATTCAATAAATACAATTCAGATGAGGTGAATGTTAGTGCAAATTAAAGGTTAGAGGTAATCCCAGTGCATCTAACACAGAGTAAGTAGTCTACTGTACGGTTCATCACCCCTCCTAAAACGTAAACGAGGAAACGAAGGTAAACAGAGAACCACTATGTGGACACATGTTATTTCTCTCTGCTATATGGACACATGTTATTTCTCTCCACTATATGGACACATGTTATTTCTCTCCACTATATGGACACATGTTATTTCTCTCTACTATATGGACACATGTTATTTCTCTCTACTATATGGACACATGTTATTTCTCTCCACTATATGGACACATGTTATTTCTCTCCACTATATGGACACATGTTATTTCTCTCCACTATATGGACACATGTTATTTCTCTCCACTATATGGACACATGTTATTTATCTCATGTGACTGCATGGCTAACTAACAGACAGGCGATTACTTCATCACACATTCTGTCTGCGTCCTAAATGGCACCCTATTCCTTTCATGGGCTCTGGTCTAAAGTAGTGCACTATATAGGGAATAGGGTGCCATTTGGGACAAAGAAGTGCACTATATAGGGAATAGAGCCCTGTGGGCCCTGGTCTAAAGTAGTGCACTATATAGGGAATAGGGTGCCATTTGGGACAATGTAGTGCACTATATAGAGAATAGGGTGCCATTTGGGACAAAGTAGTGCACTATATAGGGAATAGGGTGCCATTTGGGACAAAGTAGTGCACTATATAGGGAATGGAGCCCTGTGGGCCCTGGTCAAAAGTAGTGCACTATATAAGGAATAGAGCCCTGTGGGTCCTGGTCAAAAGTAGTGCACTATATACTGACCCCTCCTGTCTCAGCCTCCAGTATTTATGCTGCAGTAGTTTATGTGTCGGGGGGCTAGGGTCAGTTTGTTATATCTGGAGTACATCTCCTGTCCTATTCGGTGTCCTGTGTGAATCTAAGTGTGCGTTCTCTAATTCTCTCCTTCTCTCTTTCTCTCTCTCGGAGGACCTGAGCCCTAGGACCATGCCCCAGGACTACCTGACATGATGACTCCTTGCTGTCCCCAGTCCACCTGGCCGTGCTGCTGCTCCAGTTTCAACTGTTCTGCCTTATTATTATTCGACCATGCTGGTCATTTATGAACATTTGAACATCTTGGCCATGTTCTGTTATAATCTCCACCCGGCACAGCCAGAAGAGGACTGGCCATCCCACATATGCTCTCTCTAATTCTCTCTTTCTTTCTCTCTCTCGGAGGACCTGAGCCCTAGGACCATGCCCCAGGAATACCTGACATGATGACTCCTTGCTGTCCCCAGTCCACCTGACTGTGTTGCTGCTCCAGTTTCAACTGTTCTGCCTTATTATTATTCGACCATGCTGGTAATTTATGAACATTTGAACATCTTGGCCATGTTCTGTTATAATCACCACCCGGCACAGCCAGAAGAGGACTGGCCACCCCACATAGCCTGGTTTCTCTCTAGGTTTCTTCCTAGGTTTTGGCCTTTCTGGGGAGTTTTTCCTAGCCACCGTGCTTCTACACCTGCATTGCTTGCTGTTTGGGGTTTTAGGCTGGGTTTCTGTACAGCACTTTGAGATATCAGCTGATGTACGAAGGGCTATATAAATAAATTTGATTTGATTTGATAAGGAATAGAGCCCTGTGGGTACTGGTCAAAAGTAGTGCACTATATAGGGAATAGAATGCCATTTGGGACCTAGTCACATTCTGTGTTCTGGGCTGGGAATTTCCCATAACATCAGATGGAAAGAAATTGAGTTAAAAAGAGGATGTGAAAAAAAACACGACCACTACCACAAGTGGCAGAGCTAAAGTAGTCTATTTATGTGTATATAACACTTGGCGTCAGCATATTTTATACTGCTGGGCTTTGCATGTTTGTAGTTGGTTTGATGCCGCTGTCTAAAGGTGATGGATGAGCGCCATCATGTAAAGAGTAAAAGGAACAGGCCTCTGTACTCAGAGAATACATCCCAAAGGGCACCCTATTCCCTATTTAGTGCACTACTTTTGACTAGACCACTATGATCATTAACATTTTGGACACACATGAGAGAGCAGAGAACAGCAGATATGCTGCATAGCCGCCCCCTCAGTCCAAACCCAATCACTCGTTCACACGGGCCTCTTTTCATCCAATCACTCATTCACACTGGCCTCTTTTCATCCAATCACTCATTCACACTGGCCTCTTTTCATCCAATCACTCATTCACACTGGTCTCTTTTCATCCAATCACTCATTAACACTGGCCTATTTTTATCCAATCACTCTTCCACACTGGTCTCTTTTCATCCAATCACTCATTCACACTGGTCTCTTTTCATCCAATCACTCATTCACACTGGCCTCTTTTCATCCAATCACTCATTAACACTGGCCTCTTTTCATCCAATCACTCATTAACACTGGCCTCTTTTCATCCAATCACTCATTAATACTGGCCTCTATCAAATCAAAGGCAGGACCGTTCAAGCAGTGCCTTTAATAAGCTTCACATATTACGACTTTGACAACTACTGTAGCCTATGGGCGGCAGGTAGCCTAGCGTTTGGCCAGAAACCGAAAGGTCGCTGGTTCGAAATCCCGACACACAACAAGTAGGTCACATGGGGGAGAGGTATTGCTTTATTCGTTTTCTTGAAGCCAGGTTTGCTGTTCACTTGCACTATATACGATGGAGGGGAATTCCTTGCACTCATGGCTCTGTATAACACTGTACATTTCCTTGAATTTGTTCTGGACCTGGGGGCTGTGAAAAGACCCCTAGTGGCATGTTTGGTGGAGTAAGTGCCAGTTCTGTGAGTAAGTTGACTATGCAAACAATTTGGAATTTCCAACACAATGTTTCTTATAAAAACAAGAAGTGACGCATTCAGTCATTCCTCAACTCTTAGCCAAGAGAGACTGGCATGCATAGAATAAATATCAGCCCTCTGATTACAATGAAGAGCTTTGTGGAGCGTGGTGTCGAGAAAGCAGAGCATCTCTTTATCAATGCATTCAGTTGTGCAACTGACTAGGTATCCACATTAGAATGATTTCTGGGACGAAGACACCTATTTTCCTCTGTGAGATGATATACACTGTATATCCAGCAGTATGTGGACACCCCTTCAAATTAGTGCATTCGGCTATTTCAGCCACACCCGTTGCTGACAGGTGTATAACATCGATCGTAGAAAACAATTGGCAGTAGAATGGCCTTACTGATCAGCTAAGTGGCCTTCAGCTTGGCATAGGATGCCACCTTTTCAACCAGTCTGTTTGTAAAATTGCTGCCCTGCTAAAGATGCCCCAGTCAACTGTAAGTGCTGTTATCGTGAAGTGGAAATATCTAGGAGCAACAACGACTCAGCCGCGAAGTGGTAGGCCACACAAGCTCACAGAACAGGACAGCCGAGTGCTGAAGCGCATAACGCGTAAAAATCATCTATCCTCGGTTGCAACACTCACTACTGAGATACAAACTGCCTCTGGAAGCAACGTCAGCACAAGAACTGTTCTTCGAGTGCTTAATGAAATGGGTTTCCATGGCCGAGCAGCCGCAGACGAGCCTAAGATCACCATGCGCAATGTCACGGAAACACGTTCTCTGGAGTGATGAACCACACTTCACCATCTGGTAGTCCAACGGACGAATTTGGGTTTGGCGGATGCCAGGAGAACGCTACCTGCCCCAATGCATAGTGGCAACTGTAAAGTTTGGTGGATGAATAATGATCTGGGGCTGTTGTTCAGGGTTCGGGCTAGGCCCCTTAGTTCCAGTGAAGTGAAATCTTAACGCTACAAAATACAATGACATTCTAGACGATTCTGTGATTCCAACTTTGTGGCAACAGTTTGGGGAAGAAGATCTAAGGGTTTGAAACGTTAATGCAAATAAATATCACCCGGGAGCAGCAGTGAGCAGCGTTTTCCTTTCGGTTTTCCATGAGTTTTCCTACAACTTCAGAACTTGCGCAAAGTACCTGGATGTGCGTATGTTCTTCAGATTTTGTAACAGTTTGGGGAAGGCCATTTCCTGCTTTAGCATGACCCCGTGCACAAAACGAGATCCATACAGAAATGGTTTGTCGAGATCAGTGTTGAAGAACTTGACTGGCCTGCACAGAGCCATGACCTCGACCCCATCGAACACCTTTGGGATGAATTGGAAGCCAGGCCTAATTGCCCAACATCAGTGCCCAACCTCACTACTGATCTTGTGGCTGAATGGAAGCAAGTCCCATCAGCAATGTTCCAACATCTAGTGGAAAGCCTTCCTAGAAGAATAGAGGCTGTTTTAGCAGCAAAGGGGGGACCAACTCCATATTAATGACCATGATTTTGGAATGAGATGTTCGAACAGGTGTCCACATACTTTTGGTAATGTAGTGCATTTAGTATCACTGCCGAAGCATATACCTGGCATACCAAATCTGACAGTGACATATTAGTTACGGTGTCTCTCGGAATAACTTAAAAATGTGCCACCTTGTTGCGTTTTGATTTATGTGATACCATTTTACTAAATTGGCTTGGCCCCATTGTATAAAATAATCAGCCTTTTCCAACAGAACAAACGCTAGGCCTATGCTAATGAGCCTGGGGCTGTGTTGGACTGACGCTAGTGGAGTGACAATTATTAATGCTTGTTATGATATACAGATGAGTGATAGGATCTGGATAGGATGAGAATAGGAGTCAGTCAGGCAAAAAAAAAGTTAAATTTACTGTTAGAAAAACTATCATGCGAGTTGTCAAGGCCATGTGTAATTACTAGCTGGGCTGTCTTGGCTTGCATCCTAAATGGCACCCTATTCCCTATATAGCCCACGGTCAAAAGAAGTGTACTATATAGGGAATTTGGTGCCCTTTGTGTTAAACTGATGAGTTTCTACCCCCAAGCCATAAAACTGCAGAACAGAACTGTTTATTATCTATTTATAGTCACTTCACCCCTATCTACATGTACAAATGACCTCAACTAACCTGTACCCCCGCACATTGACTCGGTACCGGTACCCCCTGTATATCCAGTAGCCTCTATTGTTATTTTATTGTGTTACTTTTTATAATTTTTTACTTTTGTTTATTTGGTAAATATTTTCTCAACTCTTTCTTGAACTGCACTGTTGGTTAAGGGCTGGTCAGTAAAGCATTTCACAGTAAGGTCTACACTGTTGGTTAAGGGCTTGCAAATAAGAATTTGTTCTTAACTGACTTGCCTAGTTAAATAAAGGTTACAAAAAATATATAAAATTAAAAAATGTTAAAAGTAAGCATTTCACGGTCAAGTCTACACTTGTTGTATTTGGCGCAGGTTAAAATATGGTTTAATTTGATTAATGTGAAAGAAACGCTATAACCACCCCCCAGCCACATCTACCAGAGTGGGTGGGTCACAGTTGTCTCAACATGTTTTTTTTACTTTTATTTAACCGGGTTGGCCAGTTGAGAACAAGTTCTCAGTTACGACTGCGACCTGGCCAAGATAAAGCAAAGCAGTGTGACAAAAACAACACAGAGTTACCCATGGGATAAACAACGTACAGTCAATAACACAATAGAAAAATCTGTATACAGTGTGTGCAAATGAAGTAAGGAGGTAAGGCAATAAATAGGCCAATGGTTGCAAAGTAATTACAATTTAGCAAATTTACACTGGAGTGATATTTGTGCAGATGAGGATGTACAAGTAGAAATACTGGTGTGCAAAAGAGCAGAAAAACAAAAACAAATATGGGGATGAGGTAGGTAGCTGGTTGGATGGGCTATTTACAGATGGGCTGTGTACAGCTGCAGCGATCGGTAAGCTGCTCTGAAAGCTGACGCTTAAAGTTAGTGGAGACATAAGTCTCCAACATGTACACATGTTCATGAAATACAATAGATGACGATAATCACGCCCAAACACACACATGGCTAACTTGATGGGTCTGGTGAAGTGGAGTCTTTTGTTTAGACATGTAGCTAGCTAGCTAAACAATGAACCATAATCCCAACCCAAACAGTACAAACGGATTGTCATAGCTAGCCACCATGCATGAAATGCTGTTGTGAATGAATCTGCAGATAGCTAAAGTTAACCAACTAGGTTCAATGTTAGCTAGCTAGCTAACTAACATTAGGCTATAACTAGCAATGCAAATGGCTTTCTGCGATACCACTAATATTACTACACAGATCATACATGTATTGTCTGCTAGCGAGCCATTAATAAGCTAACGTTCGCTAGCTAGCTAACAGTTCGCTTCAACTTGCAATGAAAATTACTTTTTTTTTTACAAAATTAGAAACTTGTAATATCTGAAAATGTAGCTAGACTCTTACCCGTATACAATAACGAATGCTTCACGGCAGACTGGAACCACTTTAATGAAGTAAGTCTAACGGCTGTGTCATTCCTGTTTTGTTTGTAGCTACAGCTTGTTTGGCCCGTTGTGTCAAGTCACTCCTGTTCACACTGATCACACTGTTCACACTGTTCACACCGTGTGTAAAAAATAAAATCACAACTTTTCCCAGTGATCTTTGTCGATAGGGCTTGACTTGCTAAAATCAGGTCAGCAATGTTGTTGAGAGGAGTAGCAACACATTTGCAGTTCTCCATGGCTAACGATACATCTTTCTAAAAAATACTTGGTAGATAGGATTATCAACACATACTGTGCAGCTCATGCTATGGACAGATGCGTGCTACAGGGCATACCAACCAGAACTCATCTCTCGCTATCCATTAAATCAGCCAATCATGGCTAGTTGGAAGGTTCCTTACTTTTTTCGTGACGTAACCAACTAGATTTATAATGTAACTATTTATTCATATTACAGATGGCATACAAGTTAGTTATTAAGGCACATGTTCAATGCATTTCTGGCAAAAAAAAAACACATTTTGACAGAAATAAAAAAATATATGTTCATAGGCCTCTCCTGAAGTAGTGACATACAGCTAGCTTCCTGGAACGGGTCACTTTTTGGGATGCAAGCCCCTAGAGGGAAGGAGGAGTGAATAGTAATGGATGGAGTTTTGTTGGAGTTGGCAAAGGGCTAAAATGCTAAAATGGATTTGATGGTGACAGAGGAGGTACAGATTGATAAATGCATTATCTTTCTGGGGACCTGTGTAAGGGGAATCAAGGCCACAGCATTTTTAATTTAATATTTAATGATAAATATGTTCTGCTTGTTACTTAAAGGATCCCACTGACCCTGAAAGAGAAGGAAGTAGGAAGAAGCTAGTCATCCCATTTGATGTTCAGTACAGTGAGCCGTATCTTCTGAATTGTTGGGTCATCTCAGCCTGTTGGCTTGTCAGGCCTTGGGTATATTGTACAGTGCATTCGGAAAGTATTTAGACCCCTTGAATTTTCCCACATTTAGTTTGGTCACAGCCTTTATACTATTATTGATTAAATTGTTTTTTCCCCCCTCATCAATCTACACACAATATCCTATAATGTCAAAGCAAAAACAGGTTTTAAGATTTTTGATGCACTAAATAAATTATTCAGACCCTTTACTCATTACTTGTTAAAGCCCCTTTGGCAGCTATTACAGCCTCAAGTCTTCTTGGGTATGACGCAACAAGCCTGGCACACCTGTATTTGGGGAGTTTCTCCCATTCTTCTCTAGCAGATCCTCTCAAGCTCTGTCAGGTTGGATCGGGATCGTCGCTGCACAGCTACTTTCAGGTCTCTCCAGAGATGTTCGATCGGGCTCGATCGGGTACCGAAGCCACTCCTGCGTTGTCTTGGCTGTGTGCTTACGGTTGTTTTCATGTTGGAAGGTGAACCTTCGCCCCAGTCTGAGGTCCTGAGCGATCTGGAGCAGGTTTTCATCAAGGATCTCTTTGTACTTTGCTCCGTTCATCTTTCCCTCGATCCTGACTAGTCTCCCAGTCCCTGCCGCTGAAAAACATCCCCACAGCATGATGCTGCCACAACCATGCTTCACCATAGGGATGGTGCCAAGTTTCCTCCAGATTTGATGCTTGGCATTCAGGCCAAAGAGCTAAATCTTGGTTTCATCATGCTCAGGGAGTCCTTTAGGTGCCTTTCGGCAAACTCCAAGTGGGCTGTCATGAGCCTTTTACAGAGGAGTGGCGTCCCCTCTACCTTACAGGCCTCATTGGTGGAGTGCTGCAGAGATGGTTGTTCTTCTGGAAGGTTCTCCCATCTCACAGAGGAACTCTGGAGCTTTGTCAGAGTGACCATCAGGTTCTTGGTCACCTCCCTGACCAAGACCCTTCTCCCCTGATTGCTGAGTTTTGCTCTGCGGCCAGCTCTCGGAAGAATGTTGGTGGTTCCTATCTTCGTCCATGTAAGAATGATGGAAGCCACTGTGTTCTCGTGGACCTTTAATACTGCAAAAATGTTTTGGTATCCTTCCCCAGATCTGTGCCTCGACAGAATCCTGTTTCGGAGCTCTATGGACAATTCCTTCGACCTCATGGCTTGGTTTTTGTTTTGACATGCACTGTCAACTGTGGGACCTTATATAGACAGGTGCGTGCTTTTCCTAATAAATTGTATACGACAGATGGACTCCAATCAAGTTGTAGAAACATCTAAAAAAATGTAGACCACAAGTCTTTTTCATCCTTTGGAGCAATTTACAAATGCCTGAAGCTACCATGTTCATCTGTACAAACAGTTGTACGCAAGTATAAACACCATGGGACCACGCAGCCGTCATACCACTCAGGAAGGAAATGCGTTCTGTCTCCTACAGATGAACATACTTTCATGTAAGAAGTGAAAATCAATCCCAGAACAACAGCAAACGACCTTGTGAAGATGCTGGAGGAAACATGTACAGAAGTATCTATGTCCACAGTAAAACGAGTCCTATATCGACATAACCTGAAAGGCCACTCAGAAAGGAAGAAGCCACTGCTCCAAAACCACCATATAAAAGCCAGACTACGGTTTGCAACTGCACATGGGGTCAAAGATCGTACTTTTTGGAGAAATGTCCTCTGGTCTGATGAAACAGAATTAGATCTGTTTGATCATAATGACCATCGTTATGTTTGGAAGAAAAAGAGAGAGGATTGCAAGCCGAAGAACACCATCCCAACCGTGAAGCACAGGGGTAGGAGCATCATGTCAAGGTATTGGAGTGGCCATCACAAAGCCCTGACCTCAATACCATAGAAAATGTGTGGGTAGAACTGATAAAGCGTGTGCAAGCAAGGAGGCTCAGTTACACCAGCTCTGTCAGGAGGAATGGGCCAAAATTCACCCAACTTATTGTGGGAAGCTTGTGGAAGGCTACATGAAATGTTTGACCCAAGTTAAACAATTTAAAGGCGATGCTACCAAATACTAATTGAGTGTATGTACATTTCTGACCCACTGGGAATGTGATGACTATTATTCTGAAATGTCACATTCTTAAAGTAAAGTGGTGATCCGAACTGACCTAAGAAAGGTAATTTCTACTAGGGTTAAATGTCAGGAATTGAGAAAAACTTACTTTAAATGTATTTGGCAAAGGTGTACGAAAACTTCCAACTTCAACAGTATCTTGCAAGCTACCCTGTATTAGATCCATTTAAAATTGATAAAATGCAAGCAAGAAACGAGTTGAAATATATCCATAATACATAAAATAAAAATATTACGATTACTTGTCACCATGTCTTCCTCTGTGGTCCAATCTCTAGCCCTCAGCGTGCTAAGGGCCCTAGATTAAAGACTTAGCTAGCATGGTCGTCTGTCTGTTGAGAGCTTGTCAGAACCTCCAGACCTCCTGTCACTTCTTACTTCTGTTTAGGTACAGCAAAGTTCCATCCGCTGATGTCCACAGCACTGGCGGTGCTGTCAGTCAAGATGCATACTTTATGAGGGGTAGGAAATATGATAGATACTGTACCGATGTACGCCGAGAGTCAGGAAGCAAGTTCCTGGGAGTGAATACATTTAATAAATAAATTAAACAAAACACGCAACTCAAACAACGCACCGACATGAAACAACAGCAATGACGACTGGGGATGTGACGAACCTAGTCCTCCTCTTCTGAGGAGGAGAAGCCAGAAGGATCGGAGGACCAATTTGCAGCTTGGTAAGTGTCCATAATGTTTATTTTAATACATAAACTGAACACTACGGAAGGTTGCAAGTTCAAATCCCCGAGCTGACAAGGTACAAATCTGTCGCTCTGCCCCTGAACAGGCAGTTAACCCACTGTTCCTAGGCCGTCATTGAAAATAAGAATTTGTTCTTAACTGACTTGCCTGGTTAAATAAAGGTAAAATAAAATGGAGTCACCCCATGTGAGGTCCAATGCAGAGTTGAGAGGTCATCGTTTAAAGTTTTAATATCACGTGCACAAGTAGTGAAATGCCTTTCTTGCAAGCTCTAAACCCAACAAGCCCCTGTACATTGTACATTCCACTTTATCATGGCATTGCAACACTCCTCTGTCAAACCTCTCCAATGGCCCTCCAATGGTACTTACAACCATTGACTCGTACTGTAACAGTATAACTTTAGACCGTCCCCTCGCCCATACCCAGGCACGCACCAGGGACCCTCTGCACACATCCACAACAGTCACCCACGAAGCATCATTACCCATCGCTCCACAAAAGCCGCGGCGGTGAGAACCCCAGCCCCATATCCTTACTTCGTACTGAGTAAGAAGGAGAGTTCAACCATCTGCTAGCTGCCACTATGGTCCTCATTCAGCACGCCTCCCGTTGTTCTAGGCTGCTCCGCTCATGCCCCCTCGCACATCTCCCATCAACCCACTGCATTAGGCAAGACTGCAGCGAGCATCAGCCAGCCTCCGAGCTCCCAGCCCACTAAAAACCCCAGCCCCATCCCCATGAATTAAACGAGAGGGTTGGTAGTTGTGTGTGCTGCTATCGGTGCCACTGAACATTATACTGACACAAATGCTGAGACTCTTTGTCAGCTATTACTTCAATACATGACTGTGTGGTGCCTTGGTCGTTCCCTTTCCCATATCCTCCTCCTGCTCCCCTGCACTTCCAATCCCTCAGACACACCATAGCTCTCCCTTGGCCGTTCCATTCCCTTTACCTCCTCCTGCTCCCCTGCCCTTCCAATCCCTCAGACACACCATAGCTCTCCCTTGGCCGTTCCATTCCCTTTACCTCCTCCTGCTCCCCTGCCCTTCCAATCCCTCAGACACACCATAGCTCTCCCTTGGCCGTTCCATTCCCTTTACCTCCTCCTGCTCCCCTGCCCTTCCAATCCCTCAGACACACCATAGCTCTCCCTTGGCCGTTCCATTCCCTTTACCTCCTCCTGCTCCCCTGCCCTTCCAATCCCTCAGACACACCATAGCTCTCCCTTGGCCGTTCCATTCCCTTTACCTCCTCCTGCTCCCCTGCCCTTCCAATCCCTCAGACACACCATAGCTCTCCCTTGGCCGTTCCATTCCCTTTACCTCCTCCTGCTCCCCTGCCCTTCCAATCCCTCAGACACACCATAGCTCTCCCTTGGCCGTTCCATTCCCTTTACCTCCTCCTGCTCCCCTGCCCTTCCAATCCCTCAGACACACCATAGCTCTCCCTTGGCCGTTCCATTCCCTTTACCTCCTCCTGCTCCCCTGCCCTTCCAATCCCTCAGACACACCATAGCTCTCCCTTGGTCGTTCCCTTTCCCATATCCTCCTCCTGCTCCCCTGCCCTTCCAATCCCTCAGACACACCATAGCTCTCCCTTGGCCGTTCCATTCCCTTTACCTCCTCCTGCTCCCCTGCCCTTCCAATCCCTCAGACACACCATAGCTCTCCCTTGGCCGTTCCATTCCCTTTACCTCCTCCTGCTCCCCTGCCCTTCTAATCCCTCAGACACACCATAGCTCTCCCTTGTTCGTTCCCCTTCCATTTGAAGCATTGTCGTACTGTATGCCCTCAGATGTTAACACTGTATTTTACAGTGTAAAGGCCTCCACATAAAGCCACTGATAAAGGTGTTATTTACAACTGAAGAATTATATGAATTAATTAATTTTATGACATAACTGTGAGGATGCGTAACCATGGTCTTTCTTGAGGATGCGTAACCATGTCATCAGAGATGTGTCTTCGCTACAGGTCTATGTGATCTATCAAATCAAATCAAATGTATTTATATAGCCCTTCGTACATCAGCTGATATCTCAAAGTGCTGTACAGAAACCCAGCCTAAAACCCCAAACAGCAAGCAATGCAGGTGTAGAAGCACGGTGGCTAGGAAAAACTCCCAAGAAAGGCCAAAACCTAGGAAGAAACCTAGAGAGGAACCAGGCTATGTGGGGTGGCCAGTCCTCTTCTGGCTGTGCCGGGTGGAGATTATAACAGAACATGGGCAAGATGTTCAAATGTTCAAATCTATCAATCCAATGTGTCCAAATAACGTACAATAGTCAGTCGTAGACACACTGGATGGATTCAACAATACCATCTACACCACAATCCCCTTGCCTGCCGACCGACTATTTTCTCTCTCTTTGTTTTTGGCTTCTACAATTTATAGGAAGAGACAGGTGAGTTAGTGCACGCTCAAATTCAAACCAGCGTAATTGTTTTTCATACGGAATGAAGAGTCGCTGATTAGTGTCGGTTAGATTTGCTTGCTGTAACATTTTGACACCCGTCTCCCTGCCTTCCCTAAGAGAGAGAGAGGAGAGAGAGAGAGGAGAGAGAGAGAGAGGAGAGAGAGAGAAGAGAGGAGAGAGAGAGAAGAGAGAGAGAGGAGAGAGAGAGGAGAGAGAGAGGAGAGAGAGAGAGAGAGAAGAGAGAGAGAGAAGAGAGAGAGAGGAGAGAGAGAGAGGAGAGAGAGAGAGAGGAGAGAGAGAGAAGAGAGAAGAGAGAGAGAAGAGAGAGAGAGAAGAGAGAGAGAAGAGAGAGAGAGAAGAGAGAGAGAAGAGAGGGAGAGAAGAGAGAGGAGAGAGAGAGAGAGAGGAGAGAGAGAGGAGAGAGAGAGAAGAGAGAGAGAGAGAGAAGAGAGAGAGGAGAGAGAGAGTGCGAGAGAGAGAAGAGAGAGAGAGAAGAGAGAGAGAGAGAGAGAGAGGAGAGAGAGAGGAGAGAGAGAAGAGAGAGAGAGAGAAGAGAGAGAAAGATTTATTATTTTATTTGCAAACTCATTTTGAACATTTAATTAATCTGATGTAACCAGCCTGCACAGTATGTGGTTATTAATTTGATGTAGCCAGCCTGTACAGTATGTGGTTATTAATCTGATGTAGCCAGCCTGCATGTGGTTATTAATCTGATGTAACCAGCCTGCACAGTATGTGGTTATTAATCTGATGTAGCCAGCCTGTACAGTATGTGGTTATTAATCTGATGTAGCCAGCCTGTACAGTATGTGGTTATTAATCTGATGTAGCCAGCCCATATGTGGTTAATAATCTAATGTAGCAGGCCTGCATGTGGTTATTAATCTGAAGTAGCCAGCCTGCATGTGGTTATTAATCTGAAGTAGCCAGCCTGCATGTGGTTATTCATCTGATGTAGCCAGCCTGCACAGTATGTGGTTATTAATCTGAAGTAGCCAGCCTGCATGTGGTTATTAATCTGAAGTAGCCAGCCTGCATGTGGTTATTAATCTGATGTAGCCAGCCTGTACAGTATGTGGTTATTAATCTGATGTAGCCAGCCTGTACAGTATGTGGTTATTAATCTGATGTAGCAGGCCTGCATGTGGTTATTAATCTGATGTAGCCAGCCTGTACAGTATGTGGTTATTAATCTGATGTAGCCAGCCTGTACAGTATGTGGTTATTAATCTGATGTAGCCAGCCCATATGTGGTTATTAATCTGATGTAGCAGGCCTGCATGTGGTTATTAATCTGATATAGCCAGCCTGTACAGTATGTGGTTATTAATCTGATGTAGCCAGCCTGTTTTAATGACTCCATTTCTAGGTGCTCAACCTGGTCTCAGAGCATTTCATATTTTTCTGTACGTAAATCCGATACACTCTGTTTAGTATGAAGTCTTACATTTCGTCAGTGGTGGAAAAAGTACTGAATTGTCAAACATCGGTAAAAGTAAAGATACTTTAATCTAAAATGACTCAAGTAAAAGTGAAAGTCAACCAGTAAAATACGACTTGAGTAAAAAGCTTAAAAGTATTTGTTTTAAAAAAATATACTTAAGTATCAAAAGTAAATGTAATTTCTAAAATTAATTTAAGTATCAAAAGTAAAAGTATAAACCATTTCAAATTCCTTTATATTAAGCAAACCAGACGGCGCAATTTTCTTGTTTTTTTTTTATTGACGGAAAGCCAGGGGCACACTAGCACTCAGACATAATTTACAATTTAAGCATTTGTGTTTAGCTGGTTAAAACTATGGGATTAGGGTTAAAATTAAGTTTAAATGTAGAAATTAGGTTAGAGGGTTAAGGTTAGGGTTAGGGGGAAGGGTTAACTAATATGCTAAAGTAGTTGTAAAGTAGCAAAAAAAGAAGTTGAAAATGTGCTAATTCGCTAATGTTGTCCGTGATGAGATTTGAACTCACAACCTTTGGGTTGCTAGATGTTCACGTTCTATGCCTACCCAGCCACCCTACTATTGTTTTTGCCTTAAGTAACCATCTGTCTTATGTACTCACACCAAACTAATTAGAGCGTCCCAGATTGACACTTACCATGTTACGTCTAGTCTATTTAACTAGGCAACTCAGTTAAGAACAAATTCTTATTTACAATGACAGCCAACTGGGAACAGTGGGGTTAACTGCCTTGTTCAGGGACAGAATGACAGATTTTTACCTTGTCAGCTCGGGGATTCGATCACGCAACCTTTCACTTACTGGCCCACTGCTCTAACCACTAGGCTACCCTGCCACCCCAAAATGATACCAAGCTGAGGTGCTCGGTTCTCCAGACCTTTCTCTCTGCATACCTTTAAACCATTAATCATACCAAAATCAACCCTATGCCAACGCTATACATAGAGTACGTTCCAAATGGTACCCTATTCCCTGCACAGTGCACTACTTTTGACCAGAGCCCTATGGGAACCCTATGGGACCTGGTCATAAGTAGAGCACTATATAGGGAATCGGGTGTCATTTTGGGACGCAAACCTATATTATTTTGTTTAAGTCCTTTTTAGTTAGAGACACACTCTATGGAAACAACTTTATTTTTTTACATGTTATATTTGTGTAAATGTATTAGACATGTACCTAGGCCTACTAATTAACTATTGTCCGTGGCACAAATGTGTCCATGGAAAGCATAACTCAAATGATAGCAATTAATAGATACTGTTGCCTACTGTATGTCACAAGCACTGACTTCGTGAGGGCATCTGCTGTATGTTAAACAGCTGTGTTGTACAGATAATAAGAATTTCAGGCTGCATCACATCCAGGCGTGATTGGGAGTCCCATAAGGCGGCGCACAATTGGTCCAGCGTCGTCCGGGTTTTGGCCGGTGTAGGCCGTCATTGTAAATAATAATTCGTTCTTAACCGACTTGACTAGATAAATAAAAGGTTAAATAGAAAATATACAAAATAAATAACAACAGCTGGTTTCACAGTCGTAATCACTAGCTGGTTTTCATACCTTAAGGTTAGGTGGGGTTATGAAAACCACAGCCCGATTTCAAGATTTTCCCGACAGAAAATCTATTTTTTGATTCTTCAAGTGCAGTCAACACCTATCCAGTAACCAAATGTTAATCAATCAATATGTCTTGCTGAATGTCGGATCTACTTGAATGAATGTGCATTGACGCAAGCAGGCAAATAGTTATTTCTCTCTAAGTACGACCCCTGGGTCCTAGCCATAATGCATATACCTGCAGCAGCAGACAGAGACAGAGACAGGTGTTCCTAAAATGAATCTGACAGGTAAAGAAGAGGGAGGGTGTGGGTGGGTGAGGTCTATCTGCTGGCTGGCCATGGACAGGTTAGGCCTGTGGGCTTGAATGTCCTTGCCAGAAAGTCAATACAATTTAATGAGGCACCCAAACCTTCTCAACACACCCAGGTTATGTCTGGGTTAAGGTTGTGTCTTAAATGGCACCCTTTTTCTCTATATAGTGCACTACTTTATTTCAAGGCCCAAAAGACGCTGGCCAAAAGTAGTGTACTATGTATGGAAAAGGGTCGAAAGTAGTGTACCATTTAGGGAATAGGGTCTAAAGTAGTGTACCATTTAGGGAATAGGATCTAAAGTAGTGCACTATGTAGGGAATAGGGTCTCAAGTAGTGTACTAATTCGGGAATAGGGTCAAAAGTAGTGCACTATGTATTGAATAGGGTCTAAAGTAGTGTACCATTTAGGGAATAAGGTCTAAAGTAGTGTACCATTTAGGGAATAGGGTCTAAAGTAGTGTACTATGTAGGGAATAGGGTCTAAAGTAGTGGACTATGTAGGGAATAGGGTCTAAAGTAGTGGACTATGTAGGGATTAGGGTCTAAAGTAGTGCACTATGTAGGGAATAGGGTCTAAAGTAGTGTACTATGTAGGGATAATTGTCTCAATCTTCTGGAACAAAGTTATCCATGATTGTTTGAATAATGAGATTTGTCAGCGAGGCATTGTATGTAGTGAACAATATTCAGATGTATTTGTCACGCCCTGACCTTAGAGATCCTTATTATTCTCTATGTTTGGTTAGGTCAGGGTGTGACTCGGGTGGGAAAGTCTATGTTCTCTATTTCTTTGTGTTTGGACCAGTGTGGTTCCCAATCAGAGGAAGCTGTCTATTGTTGTCTATGATTGGGGATCATATATAAGTTGTCATTTTCCTTTTGGGTTTTGTTGGATCTTGTTTTCTGTTTAGTGTCTGTGCCTGACAGAACTGTTCGCTTTCGTTTTTGTCTTTGTTATTTTGTTTGGTGTCAATAAAATACGATGTACACTTACCACGCTGCACCTTGGTCTCCTTCTACCAACGAGAGCCGTAACAGTATTGGGAAAAGGTGTTTAAAGAATAGTAATTAGGGGAAGGAGCTGTTTATGTCTGAAAGAATTGATGTCTGAAAGAATGACCTGTTTTATGACCTCTAGTGTATTTTCTTTGCAAGAATAGGCTCGTAATATGTTATTGTTATTGTTGCATGACAAACTAATATATTATCTACTTTAAAGCCAGAGTCCTTAGTCGCTACATCAATTTTTGGACTTATAAATTATTGATATATACCCATCGATTCTTAAAGAATAAACCTCGTACAGTTGAAGTCAGAAATGTATATACACCTTAGCGAAATACATTTAAACTCAGTTTTACACAATTGCTGAAATTTAATCCTAGCAAAAATTCCCCGTCTTAGGTCAGTTAGGATCACCACTTTATTTTAAGAATGTGAAATGTCAGAATAATAGTAGAGATAATTATTTATTTCAGCTTTATTTTATTTCATCACATTCCCAGTGGGTCAGACATTTACATACACTCAATTAGTATTTGTTAGCATTGTCTTTAAATTCTTTAACTTGTGTCAAACATTTCGAGTAGCCTTCCACAAGCTTCCCACAATAAGTTGGGTTAATTTTGGGTCTTTCCACTCGACAGAGCTGGTGTAACTGAGTCAGGTTTGTAGGCCTCCTTGCTCGCACACACTTTTTCAGTTCTGACCACACATTTTCTATGGGATTGAGGTCAGGGCTTTGTGATGGCCACTCCAATTCCTTGACTTTGTTGTCCTTTAGCCATTTTGCCACAACGTTGGAAGTATGCTTGGGGTCATTGTCGATTTGGAAAACCCATTTGCAACCAAGCTTTAACATCCTGACTGATGTCTTGAGATGTTTCTTCAATATATCCATATAATTTTCCTACCTTAAGATGCCATCTATTTTGTGAAGTGCACCAGTCCCTCATGCAACATAGCACCTCCACAACAGGATGCTGCCATCCCCGTGCTTCGCGGTTGGGATGGTGTTCTTCAGCTTGCAAGCCTCCCCCTTTTACAAACATAACAATGGTCATTATGACCAAACAGCTCCATTTTTGTTTCATCAGACCAGAGGACATTTCTCCAAAAAGTACGATCTTTGTCCCCATGTGCAGCTGCAAACCATAGTCTGGCTTTTTTATGGCGATTTTGGAGCAGTGGCTTCTTCCTTGCTGAGCGGCCTTTCAGGTTGTTTCGATATAGCACTCGTTTACTGTGGATATAGATACTTTGCTCCTGTTTCCTCCAGCATCTTCACAAGGTCCTTTTCTGTTGTTCTATGATTGATTTGCACTTTTCATACCAAAGTATGTTCATCTCTAGGAGACAGAATGCGTCTCCTTCCTGAGCGGTATGAAGGCTGCATGGTCCCATGGTGTTTATAATGGCGTACTACTCTTTGTACAGATGAGCATGGTACCTTCAGGCGTTTGGAAATTGCTCCCAAGGATGAACCAGATTTGTGGAGGTCTACAATTTTTTTTTCTGAGGTCTTGGCTGATTTCTTTTGATTTTCCCATGGTGTCAAGCAAAGAGGCACTGAGTTTGAAGGTACTCAAATGATGTCAATTAGCCTGTCAGAAGCTTCTTAAGCCATGACATCATTTTCTGGAAATTTTCCAAGCTGTTTAAAGAAACTGCCAACATAGTGTATGTAAACTTCTGATGCACTGGAATTGTGATTCAGTGAATTATAATTGAAACAATCTGTCTGTAAACAAGTTTTGGAAAGATTACTTGTGTCATGCACAATGTAGATGTCCTAACCGACTTGCCAAAACTATAGTTTGTTATAGAAAGTTGTGGAGTGGTTGAAAAACGATTTTTATTGACTCCAACCTAAGTCTATGTAAACTTCTGACTTCAACTGTAAATGCCTCATGAGCTTAGTTCAACTGTTGTCGCCCATCAGAACGTAAAATATAAGCCTGATTTAATCGAATGTTTGTAAACAAAGCAAATTAAAACATACACTGTATTGCCTCGGGGGGAAAAAAACGAAGACAAAAACCCCACTACAACGTAGATATCATGGATGGTCCATAGATCTGTTTATGAATTTTAGTGGTTACATTTCTCCCATCCATCATCTTTTTACCAAAACAGAGGCGGCTTCCCACTTTGTTATGGTTTCAATTAAATGTTTAATGTATTATCTTTATATTCGCTTTCCCAAGAAACTCCCATCATTTATCGTTGAAGTCTTCTAAGCAAACCCCTTTCTTTCATATGCATAACACATTGCAACGACTGAGGAGAAGGAGAATTTCCTCGTACAGAACAATCCTTACCTTAAGTCAAGTTGAACAAATGAACTATTCTCCAGGCAGGACTTAGTAACTGTGGGTAACTGTGGGTGCCACAGGCCTACCATAGCACAATGTGAGAAGAGCCATGAAAATCATCAATAAACGTGGTTTAGGGGGACTAGGATTTAGACTGATCTGAGTGTCATGCCCATAAATACAAAGAGCCTGAACAGAACTGGGCTCTGTTCCAAATGGAACCCTTTCTTCTACGGGGCTCTGAACTGGGCTCTCCTCTTCCTAAAGGGAGATGTTATTAGGAAGGCTGTGGTGTGGTAGCTGCAACATTCTGCTGTGCTGGCATGCATTTGTAAATCGAGCTACTGTGGTTGGAGGGCCTGACCCTTTTCCATTGGGGGGTCAGAAGGTCAAACCCCAGGCTGAAAAGTTGAAGTGTTTATTTAACTAGGCAAGTCAGTTAAGAACAAATTCTCATTTTCAATGACGGCCTAGGAACAGAGGGTTAACTGCCTGTTCAGGGGCAGAACGACAGATTTGTACCTTGTCAGCTTGGGGGTTTGAACTTGCAACCTTCCGGTTACTAGTCCAACGCTCTAGCCACCAGAATACCCTGCCGCCCCAAATTAACCTTGTGTGGGGTGTGAACTTAAGGCCTCCCCCAATGTAAAGGGACAAGAGGCTGAAAATATAGTTTCTGATCAGAAGGCTTAGCTAGGCCTTCCACCCCACCCAAGGAGTAGTTAATTCACCCCTCTATCAGTGTTTAAAATGTTACTTAGGTGGGGTAGTGTGTTGATGATTTAGAGTTTGAGACTTTCCCCTGAGGATACAGAAGGAAATAGGCCATCTAATTGGCCATCCTAGTTTTACTGTAACATTTAGATATATTTACATACACTCATATACAATCAGGTAGGGTTCTAGTTTGAGAATGCCCTGTGAGGCTACACAGGAACACTATGTCCTCTTAGAACTCTGACCTCTTCTAAAACTCTGGAATGATTTTCAAAGATTCCAATGAATGTCATGTGGAGGTCAAAATGTCAGATCTTCTTGGTTCTAAATCTCAGTGTCACACTGTTCTGTCATAGAACTGATGAAAGGTTCAACTATCTGACCCATGCATTCTCCAGTAGGTCAAATATGCTCTTTCAGGTTGTGGAATTTGGTCCTTTCTTGCGACCCGGGCAGAGTTCAGCTACTCTGTTTGACCAATGACAGATTTACTAGTTTGCTAAAAACATGTTAATTGCCAAACTGTCTCTTCTGGTTGATGTATCCTTTCTAATACTGCCCACAAAGGTGATTTTAGTTTCACATGAGGCGTGTCCCAAATGTCTCAGTACCTATTGGTCACGGTCAAAAGTAGTGCACTTCATACAGTGCATTTGGAAAGTATTCAGAGCCCTTGACTTTTTCCACATTTTGTTACCTTACAGACTTCTTCTAAAATTGATTAAATTGTTTTTCCCCTCATCAATCTACACACAATACCCCATAATGACGAAGCAAAAATGGTTTTTAGAAATGTTTGCAAATGTATAAAAATACAAAAAACTGAAAAATAACATTTACATAAGTATTCAGGCCCTTTACTCAGGACTTTGTTGATGCACCTTTGCCAATGGTCACAGCCTTGAGTCTTCTTGGCTATGACGCTACAAGTTTGGCACATCTGTATTTGGGGAGTTTCTCCCATTTTTCTCTGCAGTTTGAATGGGGAGCGTCGCTGCATAGCTATTTTCAGGTTTCTCCGGAGATGTTTGATCGGGTTCAAGTCCGGTCTCTGGCTGGGCCACTCAAGGACATTCAGAGACGTGCCCCAAAGCTACTCCTGCGTTGTCTTGGCTGTGTGCTTAGGGTTGCTGTACTGTTGGAAGGTGAAACTTCACCCCAGTCTGAAGTCATGAGAGCTCTGGAACAGGTTTTCATCAAGGATCTCTTTGTACTTTGCTCCGTTCATCTTTCCCTCGCTCCTGACTAGTCTCCCAGTCCCTGCAGCTGAAAAACATCCCCACAGCATGATGCTGCCACCACCATGCTTCACCGTAGGGATGGTGTCAGGTTTCCTCCAGACTTGATGCTTGACATTCAGGCCAAATAGTTCAATCTTGGTTTCCTCAGACCAGAGAATGTTGTTTCTCATGGTCTGAGAGTCCTTTAGGTGCGTTTTGGCAAACTCCAAGCGGGCTGTCATGTGCCTTTTACTGAGGAGTGGCTTCCGTCTGGCCACTCTACCATAAAGGCCTGATTGGTGGAGTGCTGCCGAGATGGTTCTTTTGGAAGGTTCTCCCATCTCCACAGACAAACTCTGGAGCTCTGTCAGAGTAACCATCGCATTCTTGGTCACCTCTCCCCCGAGTGCTCGGTTTGGCCAGGCGACCAGCTCTGTGAAGAGTTTTGGTGGTTCCAAACATCTTCCATTTAAGAATGATGGAGGCCACTGTGTTCTTGGGGACCTCCAGACATGTTTTGGTACCCTTCCCCAAATCCTGTTTTGGAGCTCTACGGACAATTCCTTCGACCTCATGGCTTGGTTTTTGCTCTGACATGCACTGTCAACTGTGGGACCTTACAGTATATAGACAGGTCTGTGCCTTTCCAAATCATGTCAATGCAATTTAATTTACCATAAGTGGACTCCAATTGAGCTGCGGAAAAATCTCAAGGATGATCAATGGAAAAGGGATAGCTTAATTCTGTGTCATTACAAAGTGTCATTACAAAGGGTCTGAATACATGTAAATAAGGTACTTCTGTTTATTTATTTTAATAAATGTGTAAACATTTCTAAAAACCTGGTGTTGCTTTGTCATTGTGGGTTTTTGTGTTTAGATTGATGAGGATTTGTATTTTTTTAATACAATTTATAATAAGGCTTTAACATAACAATATGTGTAAAAAGTCAAGGTGTCTGAATACTTTCTGAATGCTCTGTAGGTAATAGGGTGCCATGTTTGAGGCAGACACGAGCTGTCACTGACGGCTGGTTGGTGTGTAAGTTCCGCTTCAGTGGAGACAAACATTCATTTTGACACATTGTAATGAAACATACAAACCCTGTGTGTAATAAATGTTGCAATTTAATAGTCAGTAGTAGCTTAATGTTTAGTATTAGCTCAATGTTTAGTATTAGCTTAATGTTTAGTACTAGCTTAATGTTTAGTATTAGTGTAATGTTCAGTATTAGCTTAATGTTCAGTATTAGCTTAATGTTCAGTATTAGCTTAATGTTCAGTATTAGCTTAATGTTCAGTATTAGCTTCATGTTCAGTATTAGCTTAATGTTCAGTATTAGCTTCATGTTCAGTATTAGCTTAATATTCAGTATTAGCTTAATGTTTAGTATTAGCTTAATGTTCAGTATTAGCTTAATATTCAGTATTAGCTTAACGTTCCTTATTAGCTTAATGTTTAGTATTAGCTAAGTGTTCAGTATTAGCTTCATGTTTAGTATTGGCTTAATGTTTAGTATTAGCTAAGTGTTCAGTATTAGCTTCCCAGAATACATAGACACACAATAAAAAGGAACATAGATTCTTACTTGATCATACCATAAGACCATAATATCAAACACATCGTCCAGGGCTACATGACAGGTAATAGGAATCAAATATCATGTGGTGTGTGGATAGCTTCGGCAGCAGTCATCTAATTGTTAAATCGATAAATGTTTCGGAGCTGTTGGCTGTATTGTTTAAATCAATACAAATTGATTTACATGTGTCTGCAGAGAAACACGTCCACATCTTCCTCTTTCATTCCCAACACGTCACTGCACCCCTCCATCCCTCCTCATCTCCTTCCCTCCATCCCTCCTCATCTCCTTCCCTCCATATATCCTTCCCTCCATCCCTCCTCATCTCCTTCCCTCCATATATCCTTCCCTCCATCCCTCCTCATCTCCTTCCCTCCATATATCCTTCCCTCCATATATCCTTCCCTCCATCCCTCATCATCTCCTTCCCTCCATATATCCTTCCCTCCATCCCTCCTCATCTCCTTCCCTCCATATATCCTTCCCTCTATCCCTCCTCATCTCCTTCCCTCCATATATCCTTCCCTCCATCCCTCCTCATCTCCTTCCCTACATATATCCTTCCCTCCATCCCTCCTCATCTCCTTCCCTCCATATATCCTTCCCTCAATCCCTCCACATCTCCTTCCCTCTATATAGTCTTCCCTCCCTCCATCCATACTCAACTCCTTCCCTCCATCCATCCTCAACTCCTTCCCTCCATCGTATTGGATCCTGAAGTGCACTTAAAACACATGATCCTATAGACGTCTGAACCCACATGCCATGTCCTTATCTTTCTGGTAATAGTATAAGACCCATATAATCTCTCCTAGATGAGAAACCATTTACTTTGCACTGTCCTTCAATAAAAAAAAATGAAAAGCTGAAATAAAAACAAGATGCAGGAGGGGTCAGCGGTGCAGGAAACCCCGTCATTCTAAATCACACACATCCATCTTCCTCTCGCTCTTCTCCACGTTGATCCTGAATATTTCATTGCTCTTTTTTTTTTATTATTCTGACGTTTGTAGCTGGCACCTATATTCCCTAGTGCACAAAATGTTGACCGGGGCAATTAAGGAGTAGTGCACTATATAGGGAATAGGGTGCCGTTTGTGACACCCTAGTAGTGTTACAACAAGGAAATAAAGCACAGATGAAAGCAGCCTGACTGTCATAGAGGTTAGTCACTTGTAAATGGTCCTATGGGTCTCCTCCCCTTGCTGATAATCGGTGGAGGCTGTAGACACGGTGAGCCATGTGATTCTATATCCACTGCTGC